>NC_053441.1:57004448-57107274 GCF_007990345.1 Gossypium hirsutum | reverse complement strand
TAATTTTATAGTCATATTAATTCTCTTACATTCGAATTCCACTACAATTTTTTGTGAATTTTCAAAGTTAGACTACTGCTGCTGTCCAAAACTATTTTAATGCAAGATGTTGATTACTAAGTTTATAACTCCTTATTCATTTTCTTTATAATATTTCCCATTACTTCTCTTATTTTCCTTAGTTTCTAGATCATTCCACCTTAAAATGTGCACTATTGGTCGTTCACTTTTTATATTTACACTTTACCCTTAAATTTTGAGTATTTACTCTTGGCAACAAAACTTTTTTTACTTTTGCGATTAATCTTTCTTGAATTAATATGTCATAATATGCTTCCCAATGTTGAAATAACTCAAAATTACCCTTTTATCACTTTATTTCTTTATTTTACTATATCAAGGATATTAACTTACTTTTTACTATAGTAATTTTTTTGGGTATTACAGAAATTGGGAATAAAAGTGAACGTGAATAGTGAGTAATAATTGGGATTTTTATTTTTATTTTCTTTTTAAATTCAAAACTAAAAGAAAAATGGTTAAAAATATAGTAAAAGAAAATAAGGGAAAAGAAAACAATATCCCCAACATCCTAACAAACCCAATTCTTATCCAACTAAGTTCCCAGTCTTCCACTTTTACCCAAATTCTACTAATTGAACAGCCCAAAGATCATTTAGAATAAATAAATAAATAACTCTCAAGCTCCTAGAGAGACTCGAACCCAAGACCTCAAACACATCTCAAGCCTTAACCATTGAGATAAACACTTAATTATGACATAAATTAACAAATCGAGAGTTCATATTTTCGGGGAGTTACACACATTGCATGGGGTTTGGGATATTATGGTAAGGAGGAAGTTTTGACAGTTTAATGATTTGCACTATCCAGTGGTTTAATCACATTTCTGACTGGCAACTTGTCTATAATTATAGTGGCTCGACCACATATATCTATTCTGGCAGCTTGGTTACATTACAGTGGCTTGACCACATATATCCAATCTGGCAGTTTTAACTACAACTCTGGTGGCATTGTCTACAATTATCTGTTGGTTTGTTTTTGGATGGATAAGTTTTGGGGAACTCTATTTTGGTGTGTAGCGAAGTTGGGTAGGAAGTTTTCTAAAAAATTGCATTATGTTTTTCTGAAAAATATCGCATTGGCATAAGCATGCGTTTGAGTTTTGCTCAATTGATTGTTATTAAGTTCTTTGCAATTCTATGATCTGATTATTGTGTTATTTTTGTTCTCTATTTGAGTTTAGTTACACACTGAGATTTATAGCTCACCCTTCTGTATTTACCCTTTTCAGGTAATTAGCTAATTTAGGATCGGACGACGTGCGGGAGCTTAGATTATTTTTCTTGGTTAATTTATTATGGTGCTTTCTGTTATTAACTTTTTCTAGATTTTTGGGCTATTAATCTATTTTTAGACTTCGTTTTTGGTTTTTCTTTTGGTTTTTTTTGGTATTTTTAACTTAAAACTAAAAAATCATACTAGTTAACAAATTAAAAATTCGGTTTTCAAACTAAAACTTTGAAAATTTTTCCACTGCTAACTAAGAAAATGATTATGTGATTTTACTATAAATTAAGTGTTTTAGAGCGTGAGATCTTTTAAGGATTGCACGAAAGGTTTAACTAAAATTATTATTTTTTGACTATTCATTTTCCGAATATTCATTTTTCAAAATAAGATGTGTTACAATAGCAAAGAGTTAAAGTTTTAAAATTATCAATGTCACCTTCACATTCGGGTCATAACTTCTAGACCGGGTATGAGGTGTTGCATTAATTGTTAAATTAAAAGCAAGTAATTTCTTTCATGTGAACCCATATATGTGAGCCTTGCATGGAACCCTTAGCAACCCTACGAGAATATATGTGCATTTGTGCAAAGATGCAACCTATATGTTTAGTATGACATAGTATGGAACACCCATGTTATATAAAAGGACGTAGTATGTGAGCCCTCACATTATATAGTATGACAGAGTTCGAGAACCCTATTTTTATAGTGTGACATAGTGAATCATTGGTACATGTCTGTGAACCCCATGTGAACCCCTATGTGCGAACCTATACGTGCAAACCCCTATGTACGACAACTAGGTGTTGGAACTCTTGTGTGTGAACCTATATGTGCAAACCCCCTATATGTGCGAGCCTATGTGCGAACACTATAGTTTATTACATGTGAACCTTAGGTTATGACATATGAACTTGTTACATGCAAACCTTAGGATTATGTTATGCGGAGCCTATGGATTGTAATATGTGAACCTTGTATGCGTCATAAGTGAGACATGATATGTGAACCCTGTATGCATCATATTTGAACCATGTTAGCCAAACCTATGAATTGTTGTACTGTGCGAACACTATATTTTGTACTGTAAAAACCCTATATGTGTTTACATGCGAACCCTGGATGTTATATATGCAAACCCTATATGTTTATTACATGAACACTTAAGGGAATATTACGCTAACATTGTATACATGCAACCTCTTATGCTAATTATACGAACCCTAGATAATTAATATGCGAACCCTAGGGACATGTGAGCCTACATGTTGTGTGAACCTCAGGTACATGCGAGCCTATATGCAAACCGGTACATGTGCTAGATAACTAGGCCTATTAAATCACATAAAAATCTTGTACATGTGACACTTTATTTTTTTAACTCGCACAAATTATATGTGTATGTATGAACCAGTTATGTATGTGCTAGCCGAGTAAGCATGTTAAGGAATCTAACATAAATATATTGTTACAAGTTCTTGTTGCATGAAAAGATTGTATATGTGAAATTCGTAACACCTTTAACCCGTGTCCGTCGTCAGATTGGGTTACGAGGCATTACCGAACATAACACATATTTCAAGTTTAACATAACATATGAAACCTTTATAATAATACAAAACCGAATAATGCACTATATATATAATTTTATTATTAGTATTATTATTATTTTTAAAAACATATACTAAATGAAACAAATCAAGTATACCAAATTTGCATGCTTAAAAATCAATCCAAAGTACATATACTAACCATTCAAGCATAATAAAAATGCACATTTTGCCATTACAACTAAATGAAGGTACACTATGCTTATTCAAACATATAATGATAATTTAATAAATACCTTGATACTTAAGAATATACTTACTCTTATCATTTTAAAGAAATCATAACTTAAACTTAAAGGCTAAGATCAAAGATAACATATACAATATTGAACATTTCAAAGAACCAAAAACATGCATTTTATCCATTTACCAACTTGCACATATATTTATATATATACCATTAACCATTTCCGAATATCCATGTTTCATTATCACTACAAAACTAATTAAAGCATATTCGGTCATTGTATAACTCTCAAACCATAGTCTATTTATATCTTCATGAAATTCACCAAAACATATATATAACTTGAATAACAAATTATGAGACTAAACATACTAAATTTGATAGCATATACTTATGAATATACAAGGTATCACTTAACACATAAATTTCAGCCCAGGGCATACAAATTCATAAATTTTGTTACATCTTAAACCATGTATCCTACCATCCAAAATGAGTTAAGTATAAAGCCGAATACACACCAAATTAATACATTCATTACTCAAACCTAATTTACTTAAGTTATATCATATCAAATCACCATAGATGAACATACTAAACATATCATAAATATACATATATAACAAGCAAATTATGCACTTAAACTATGAAACATGATGCCTAACCTGAACTCATATTATAGCCGAATATGCATAATCCTAAACATCATTTCAACAAAATTTATCAAAAGCATAAAGACCAAACTTAACTAAAATGAATAAACCATTGCTAAACAAACCGAACACAAGTATGGGGGTTAGGCCATATTCATATGGCTATTTATATGTACATGATTCAAAACTAATCAAAAACATAAGCAAACCTATACACATTCAATTTAATAACATCTAATCCATGCACATTCGAACAAATAACTATTCTCATAGCCAAATCAACAAGTCCAAATCCATATGCATCACATTTATTTACCTATCACAAGCTTATACCGTAATCAAATATGCATAAGCATAAACTCCATCAAAAGAAGATAAGCCATTTTTTGCATGGCTATTAATTACATATACATATAATTGTTCCAAAATCAACATTCTAGCTATGCTATACATGCCATATACTCAAAGTTTACTTAGTAAAATACCAAAAGAAACTATCGATAGTGTGATAGGCTTTGCTGATGATCCCCGAGCTCGTAACGGCTTCAAAATCCATAAAATAGAGGTAAACAAATACACACACACAGTAAGCTATTTAAAGCTTAGTAAGTCATGGCCAGTAACATTTAACTATTAAGGTTAAATTCACATAATTGACAATATAAAGATATCATTTACTACAAGGTCATACTTTGATCACATATACAAGTTATATAGCCGAATGTAACCTTTCATAAATACATATTAATCTTTCACCTTTGACATCATAATTAACACCATAGCCCAAATCATATATATATATGTCCAAACATGTTAATTCAAAATTTATATTCATATACCTTAAATAATTCCAAGGAAACAACTTACCTTGTTTCCATATATACATTTAACTAACACATACCTGAACATGTAATTCAATTTCACATCCGGTTTTCACTTAACATTGTCTATTGAACTGCTCGAAATTAAAAAGGATACGCAGATAGTCAGAAGGCTCGTACAATGCCAGTGCCCTAGATGTGGTCTTACATGTAATCACAGATCGATGCCACTATCCCAAATAGGGTCTTACACGAAAACAAAAATCGATGCCAACGTCCCAGACGTGGTCTTACACGAAAACATAAATCGATGCCAACGTCCCAAACGTGGTCTTACACAAAAAAACACATATCGGAGATCCTATGTCA
Organism: Gossypium hirsutum; assembly: GCF_007990345.1. NCBI lineage: Eukaryota > Viridiplantae > Streptophyta > Magnoliopsida > Malvales > Malvaceae > Gossypium > Gossypium hirsutum. The sequence goes on along the minus strand of NC_053441.1, from coordinate 57,102,317 downwards.
TGACATATGTATCCTATCTATTCCTAGGGTTCGTACGGGGCTTTCAAATATTGATTATCAATCGAATCGAACTTGAAACATAATCCCTATCTCAATGTTAACATTCGGCCAAAGCATATATCAATTCAAATAATTCAGTTTATCACATATCATTTGTATATTCTCGAATTTAACAACATTTAAATGCTTATCGACTTACCTTGGATATTGACGGACGAAATCGACTAATTGACTACTTTCGACTTCCCCCGATCTAATTCCATTTTCTTTGGTTCTTGATCTAAATAAGTTCAAATTTAACTAATTTAATCACACATTCATTCAATTTAATCCAAAAACACAAAAATGGGCAAATTACCATTTTGCCCCTAACATTTTCAACTTTATGCAATTTAGTCCCTATTGTATAAAACACAAAATACACAAAATTTACACAAACTATGCTTAGGCCGAATATCACCCTAGTCCATACAAATCCATATAGTTTATTTATTTCACATTTTAGTCCCCCGCAATTTTATTTTCACAATTTAGTCCAATTTACTCAGATTCATCAAAAAGTCAAAAACAAACTATGTTAATCTAACACATATATTTCATATTTCATATTTCACCTTCAACTATCACAAAACTCATGAATTTATCAATGGCATATTTGAAAATCATCACCAATTCACAAAATTGAAGCATGGGTTTTAAAGAACACGAAGCAACGATTACAAAAACGTAAAAATTATCAAAAACCGAACAAAGAACAAACCTTAATCAAGCTTTCAACAATGGCTGAATTCAGCTAGGTTTCTCCCTTTTTATTTCTTTACTTTCGGCAAGTGAGAATAGATGATAATGGCTTCCATTTTTTTTTGTTTTATTTTAACATATATTATCATTATTATTAGGTTCCTAAATTACCCTTTATATTAATAAACAAAACACATATATGTATTAAGGTTACATTAGTCTTTTGCCACCCACTAACTTACATAGTGGGCTAATTGCATCATAAAACCTCTAAATTATAAAGACAACAACAAATAGGCACTTTCATATTTAACCATTAAATTTTCATTTTATGCGATTAAGCCATTTTCTCAAATTAAGCACACAAACAATGAAATAAATTCACAAACTTTCACACATATAAATTCACACATAATTAACACAGAAAATAATATTAAAATATTTTTCAGACTCAGATTTGTGGTCCCAAAACCACTGTTCTGATTAGGGTCAAAATTGGGCTATTACAAAATTGATATGAATGCATGAGTACATGCCATTAAATGTTTGTATGAGATATTGAATATGCATGATAAGTATAACCTCGATTGATGATAAAAAAGAACATAAACATTCTACGAATATGTGCATAATTACATGAAATTGGGTATGGAGGACGAAGGAGTTCCGTAGGAGACAGTGCCAAATTAAGTCTACACTAAAAGTCAATACTGCACGACGTAGGCGGTAATGTCATCAAAAGCAGATAAGTTGGGATGGTAGGCTAAAATATACCAAACCGAGACAATCGAGATGATATTTTATTGTAGTAAAAAGCCATCTAAATCGGATAAGACGGGATAATAGTTTAAAACACCATCAAAACCGAACCAAACCGGGATGGTAAGTTATTGTAGTAAAAGACATCGTCATGAATGTCAAGTGAACAACCATTGTCATCAAAAATCAACCCCAAGATGATCAGTTATTGAAGTGGGTTTTTGAAGTGTCGAGCAATACTCGAGGGCAGTTAAGATGGACGTGTGAGAAATTAAAACATTAATGGCATTGCATCATGAATATAAACTATACATGTATTGATATATTGAATGTTCTTTACATTATGTTTACCATGCTATTATTCTATGAATTAAATACTTCACTCTTTGAATAATTATATATAATGGTTTACAGTTAGTCTCATAATGAACTGTTGTAAGCTCATTCCCCTTTTTCCTTACCTCTCATGTAGTGTAAAGATCTAGTACTCGAAAAGGCATCGGAGGAACCTTGGATTAGTAGCTTTTTTCTGCTTTTCTTTAAAAGTTGCATTAAATATTTCCTTAATCATTTCATTTTTGGGATTGTATAGCTTATTTATTTTAAGCATGACATTTTGGTTTTTACTATGATATTTGTATACCTTTCGATTTAGAAAACCATTACCTTGAAAGTTTTTCGCTACTTTATAAACACTTAAAATGTTTTGATAAAAACTCTAAATTACCAGGTAAAGTCAGTTTAAATTAATGAGTAATGTTTTCTAAAAACAAGAGCGATTTCCTTGCAAATCAACTCAAGTAAAAAGAATGACTTTATAGGATCACGTCGGTGATCGAATGTAATGCCTTCGACTTAGCCGAAACTCCTAGGTCGGGTCAGGGTGTTACAAAATCCTTTTTAATTATTTAAAAAATTAATATAATTTACTATCGATAACCCCTCCCTAACCCTTAAATTGGAAAATAAAATACATTTGAGCACAATTGGACCTATGTCCTTTTGCATTGACAATAATTTCAATCCTAACTCAACTAAAACTCAGGCAGCCATATATTTTAAATTTTAAATATAATAAACATGTGTATCAAGAATAAATCTAGTGTGTATATATATATATATATATAAATAGTGTACACGGGTGCATGGTAAATTTTGTTAATTTAAGGTTTGGCATGGATTACTAGTTTGATACTATACATATGTTTTTATTATGGTACTTCATGTCTATTTTACGGTTCATGTCTGGAATTTGTGATTATTCCTTTCAATAATGTCATCTCAAAAGTTCGAATCTCATTCTTTCATTAAGAGTGCTATGTGCATTGTCACTGCACTAAACACTTGTTAATTTTTTTTATCGAATGATAATAGACATATTTATGATTATAGTCTAATAATGGGATTATAATATTTATCTCTTTTCAGTTTTTTTAAATTATAATATCATAGTCATGGAAAAACAAATAATAATAACAACAAATAAATCAAGTATATTGATGTAAAGCTTAGTAAAAAAAAAACTATTAAAAAATCACATAAGGTCAATTTGAAATAAAGTCAATATTTATGGTTTTAAAAAATATCATTTGTTGTTTAATGGAGTTAACATTTTTAAAGCTTTATGCTTTAATAAATGAAATATTTCTTCTGAAATCGAACTGCACTTAAAAAACATTTTTTTATTGATTTTTTAGAGAAAAATATTTTATTGATTTTTTAGGGTTAGAAAATTTTAAACAATTTTAAATATTTTATATAGTATTTAATTTTTTAAAAAAATGTTTTAGACAATTTTAAATTTCATATATATTTTTAATTTTTTAATAATGTTTTTAATAGTATTAAATTTTGTTTTTAAAATTTTTAATAGTAAATATAAAAAATTTAAGATACATATAAATATTAAAAAAATCAAATGACTAATTAACTAATATTTAATTTAGTGTTTAAAAAGTTTTTTGTAGTATTTGTTTATTTTAAAATTAAATATAAATATTAAAGGTTTTTAATAAAAAATTATATAAAATTTAAAACTTTTTAATAAAATTTTTAAACATTGTCATATAATTTTTTTGAATTATGAAATTTTATAAAATCTAATATTTCAATTTGATATTTTCTAAGTACTATTGATTTTTTTAATTAACTAATTAAAGAATATTTATTTTTTTAAAAATTTTCTCTTTCCCTTTTAACTTTTTAGCAATATTTTTAAAAAATAAAATTCTGTATAATTTAATTATATATTTATAACAATAGTTTTAAATTTTAGGGAATTTTTTAACGGATAAATTATTTTTATTTAGAATTTTAATGGTATTCTATAATTTAATTTTATTAGAACAAAAAAAATTTAATGGATAATCAAAAACTAATAAATATAAAAAAAAATGAGAGAGTCACTTGTTGTAAATTTATTATATGTACCTTGTTATATTATATATATATATGATATACGATATACGAGTTAGGTTTTAATTTGATTTGACGAAAATTCATAGTTAACTAATAATATTAGATATTAATGTTCATTAAATCAACTCTAAAATTTAGATCAAACACTAATAAGTTAACATTGTTATCTTTAAGTACCAAAATATGTAATTTTTTTTACCAAATACATGAATTACATTGAACAAAAACAAAAAAAAATACAACATTATAAAAAAAAAGTGTGAAACTCATATACCGATTAATATATTAACCCTTACCCAATTAAGTCCAATGCAGTTTTAATTGAAAATTATATATATTATTATGTGTCTAAAATATGTTGTTAGTCCCTGTATTTCTATAAAATTTAAGATTTAGTCAATATACTTTAAAAGTTATAAATTCAATACCTTACAATTTTCAATTTTAAAATTTTAGTTCCATCATTATTATTATTGGTAGTTTTTTTTTGTCAAAATTTGTTAACGTAACATGTTTATTACTTGTCAATCATATACCACGTCATATAAGGGAAACCTAATTAATATGTCAAGTTGACAAATTTTGACAAAATAATAGTAACAATGTTAATGATAGGACTAAGCTTTTTAAACAAAGATGGTAGGGCTTAATTTTTAACTTTTTAAGTACAATGACCAAATCTCAAATTTTATGAAAGTATAAGCAGTATTAGCATATTTTAACATTATTCTATTTTAAAAGTTTTAAAAAATTTTAGGTCAAAATATGCTGTTAATGCTTGTACTTGGACAACATTTAAAATTTAGTCATTATACTTAAAAGGTTAAAAAATAACTCCTCTTACTTTTCTTATTTAAATAATTCGGTCCTACCATTAACACTATTAGTATTTTCTGTCAAAATCTGTCAACTTGGTATATATGTTGATTAGGCTATCTTCATATGACGTTGCATATGATAGAAAATAAACATGTTAAGTTAACAAATTTTAACGGAATTACCGACAATGATAATGATTGGACTAAAATTTTTAAATTGAAAAATTAGGAGGATTGGATTTTTAAACTTTTAAAGTACATGGACTAAATCTCAAATTATGAAAAGTACAGGGATGAATAGCATATTTTAACCAGTTTATTATTGTGAAAAAAAATAAAAGAATATATAGTAATTAAAAAATTATATTTTATTAAGTTCTTTTTATGGATTATGTGGAGTAATGTGAAGAAAATTTGGGAGAAATTATATTTTCTTTGTATGTGAAGCAGACTTATGATACCAATCAAAAAGTAAAATCTGGATTAATGTTGTAACCCCCCCCGCCCCCCGCGGGCCCCCGCCGAGTGAATTTAATGTGGGAGAAGTATGCGAGGGTTGAAACATATTAAAGCATGCTCTCTGGGCTATTTTATCATTTCAACTTCCCTTTTCCTACTTTTTTATTTTCTTGCCTTATTTCGTCTTCCAATCATGAACTACAACACTTGCTTTCATCTTCGTTTAGCTTTATTCATATCATGTTCCGTACTTTGCTTGGCTATGACAGCCAGGAATCTCAACTCTGATCAGTTTGCACTTCTCGAGTTTAAGGATCTCCTTGCCGATCCTCAAAATGTCTTGGCAAACAATTGGACGGCCTCTACCTCTGTTTGCAGGTGGATTGGTGTTTCTTGTGGCATCATCCATGAAAGAGTTATAGCTTTGAATCTAACAAGCATGAATCTTAGGGGTACGATCCCTCCATACCTTGGAAATCTTTCATTTCTACTCTCTCTCGACTTGAGTCGCAACAATTTCTATGGCCTGCTACCTAAAGAATTGGGTCAATTGCATCGTTTGAAGATCTTACAATTAAGCTTTAACAGTCTTAATGGGGAAATTCCATCATGGCTTGGGAACTTACACAGAGTTCAAAGGTTGCAAATGACAAATAATACTTTTACAGGCAGAATCCCTCAAACACTTGTCAACATGTTCAATCTAGAGATCTTGAACTTGCGATTCAATCAATTATCTGGCCAAGTTCCATCTTCCATCTTCAAGATTTCTTCCCTAAAGATAATTAATCTCTTCAGCAATAGTCTATCAGGTAGTTTGCCTAATGATATGTGTCAACATTTTCCCAAGCTTGAAGAGCTTTACTTGAGTCGGAATGAATTATCTGGAAACATTCCATCAAGTATAGGCAAATGCAACAACCTTCAAATTTTGGCGTTGTCCAGTAATCAATTTATGGGTATCATTCCAAAAAGTATTGGAAATCTGACACGACTCAAAGAATTATATTTGGGGGTGAATAACCTAGAAGGTATGCATTTTCCTTGATGCATTTAACTTAAACACATTTTGCCCCTTTTGTTTTTAAATTAAAAAAAAAGATTTGTAATATAAATACAAAAAAAAACATTTCTTTCAAGGAAAAATACTTAATTAGCTGAACTAATATACTTAAATATGATTAGAATCTAACAAATCCATATTATTTCATAACCAAAAAAAAAGCCTCTTTGATTTACACTTACAAAATAGTTAGCTTTAACACCTTGATTTTTCAACTACGTTAATTTGCAGGTCAAATTCCGGAGGAAATTGGTAATCTTCTTAGTTTGGAAATGCTTAATGTTCAAGCAATTAAAGGTCTTACAGGTCCGATTCCATCTTCCATCTTCAACATTTCTTCTCTGCAAGCTATTCATCTCTCCAGCACTAGCCTATCAGATAGTTTGCCTAATGATATGTGTCAACATCTTCCCCAGCTTGAATGGCTTTCCATGAATTCGAATGAATTATCTGGTAACATTCCATCAAGTATAGGCAAATGCAACAACCTCAGAATTTTGTCATTGTCCATTAATAAATTTACGGGGATCATTCCAAGAAGTATCGGGAATTTGACACAACTCGAAGAATTATATTTGGCGTTAAATAATCTGGAAGGTATTAAATTTTTTTATAAAAAAGTTTAATTTCGCTAAAATATTTTATTTAAAACAAAATGAATATATGAATTTTAAAGAATTGTTAGCACCGTTAAATCTTTTCATTGAATTCAGATTCATTATAATTGTTTTTTGTTACATTTAACCCTTATATCAATATTGTATTTGAAACAAACATCTTAACCCTTAACATGTATTTTATTAATTTAATGATTTATTCTAAAAAAATAACAATGTGAATTTTAATGAGTTGTCAGCACGGTTAAAATTATTTACTAAATTTAGGTCCGTTATAATTTTTTTTGGTTACATTGATATTAAGGTTATTTTATTTTTCAAAATGTAACATTAACACAAATATTTTAAAACCAAAATTTTTAATTGGAACTTATAGAATATAGCTTGGACTTTAAACTTCCTTCGCTTTTAATCTTCATGTCGTATTTCCACCTTTGGGGTTTTCCTTTCTCTTTTTTGGCATTTTAATTTACTTGATTTAACTAAGCAGAAAGCTCGAAACCATTTTCTAATTGATCTTATCAATTCCATAGCTCACCTTCTCCAGGGTTTGTTGATTCTTTTTAAGTTTTTCTGATTTTTTTGTCCTATTTTCTCTTTTTTTTTTAAAATCATTTTTAAAATTATATTATTATAATTTTCAATATTTTTGTATTTTCTATGTCCATTTTTTTGTTCATGTACGATTTTCTTTCTTATTTTATAATTTTTAAAAACATTTCCTACATTATTAGAAAAACTTTCTAAATTTTTAATTTTTTTAATTTTGCATAATAAAATTTTTGTACCACGTGATTAATGATTCCAACTTTAAGTATCAAATTGGTACAAATAAATTTTTAAGTACCAAAATAATAATCAAATACAACTTTAAGGGCTAAACCAACATCTAACCTTTAGAACAATATTATATTTGAAATAATTTTATTGATGTTATATTATTTTGATTTCTTAGACTTGTATTGATGCAAGTTTACCATTAAACCGAATACTCATACAGAATGATTTAAAATTTTTATTTTCCAAATCATAATTAATTATTATTCATAATTTCTTATTCTGTGTCAAGATTGATTAGATGTCACATTCTCATGCCAAAGTTTTATTTTTATTTGATTTAAAGTTTTACAATATTTTAAAAAATTATTAGTGTATTATATATTTTGTAAATTTGATAATGATGATTTCAATGCAAGACTTGGGCTAAGAATAGTGAGGAGTTCATTTTTAGTTTGGAGTACAGAATTTATAAATTATAACATGCAATTTTTACAACTTACAAGCATGGAATGGTTTAATTTTTTTTTTATACAAATCACAATGGACTAATTACTACTCAAAAATTCTTATTATATGCCATTGTTCAAATTGATTTGATCACATTTTTCCATGCCAAAATTTTATTTTTATTTGATATAAAGTTTTACAGTTTTTTATTTTAAAGATGTATTTTAGTGTATTATATATTTTGTGAATTTGGTATTCAATGAATATGTATACTAAAAGACGTAATTTTACAGGTAATTTACCATCCATGACCAATGCTCTAAAGCTTGAGTATCTTATATTGAGGGGAAATAAACTTAGCGGAAACATTCCCAACTCAATCTCCAATGTTTCCATGCTTAAGTTTCTAGACTTGGTAGATAACTTATTCTCTGGCCCAATCCCTAAAACGCTTGGCAACTTAAGACACCTTGAACGGCTCCAAATCATGAACAATAATTTGATCACAGACCTGCTGATCATGAGTGGACCTTTCTTTCTTCTTTGGCAAATTGCAAGCATTTGAGAAAAATAGTTGTTTCAGGAAATCCACTGAGTGGCGTTCTTCCTACTTATATTGGGAACCTTTCGACATCCTTGCAACGCTTTTATGCTGACCATTGTGAGCTTGAAGGTAATATTCCAATGGAAGTAGGTAACTTAAGCAACATGTTGGTTTTTGAACTTGGCTATAATAAATTAAGTGGATTTATTCCAACATCAATAGGAGGACTGAGAAATCTCCAAGGTCTGGGTCTTTTCTCTAATAAATTAGAAGGGCCTATCTCAAAAAGCCTTTGTGATTTGGAAAGACTATACAACTTGTTTTTAGGGTTGAACAAGTTGTATGGATCCATACCCTCTTGTTTGGGTAATATTACTTCTTTGAGATATCTTTACATAGAATCCAACAAATTGAGTTCTGCAATACCCTCGACTCTGTGGAATCTTAAAGATATATTAGAAGTAGATTTATCATCAAATTACCTTAACAATTCACATGCTCTTGATGTCGGTGATTTGAGAAGTCTGCTGAAACTAAATTTATCAAGGAATATTCTCACGGGCGATATCTTATCTACATTTGGGGGTCTTAAAACTTTGGTTTCATTGGATTTATCAAATAATATACTACATGGTCATATCCCTGAATCGTTTGGTGGTTTGATTAGTTTGGAATTCTTGGATATATGCAATAACAATCTCTCTGGTGTCATTCCCAAGTCTTTGGAAAAGCTTTTATATCTAAAGTATTTTAATGTGTCTTTCAATAGACTTGAAGGGGAAATTCCCATCGAAGGATGTTTTTCAAACTTTTCTAGCACATCATTCATGAAGAATTATGCACTTTGTGGTCCACCTAGATTGCTAGTCCCACCTTGCAAAAACGACATCCACGAAAATTCCAAAATGACTTTATTGCAAGCTTTTAGGTATGGTTTACCAACAATTGGTATTGTCATAGTACTAATAGTCTTAACTATTATGTACAGAAGATGCCAAAGTAGGGGTACAACTCTACCAATTAAGGATGATTTGTTGTCTTTGAAAACACTGAGGAGAATTTCACATTATGAACTTTCACAAGCAACTAATGGGTTTGAGGAAAGTAATATGCTTGGTTTTGGGAGTTTTGGATATGTATATAAAGGGAGGCTTTCAGATGGAATGGAAGTTGCAATAAAAGTTTTCAATTTGCAAATAGAGGGAGCATTTCGGAGTTTTGACATTGAATGTGATGCTATGCGTAATATAGTTCATCGTAATATTGTCAAGGTCATTACTTGCTGCTCAAGTGTTGACTTCAAAGCCTTGGTGTTTGATTACATGTGTAATGGAAATCTTGAGAAATGGTTACATTCTAATAACTGTTTCCTTGATATCATACAAAGGGTCAACATAATGATAGATGTTGCGGCAGCAGTAGAACATCTTCACAACGAACATCCAACACCTATAATTCATTGTGACTTAAAACCAAGCAATATTCTACTGGATGAAGACATGGTTGCACATGTAGGAGATTTTGGCATTGCCAAATTGTTGGGAGAAGGTGATGTAATGAAGCAAACCATGACTCTTGCAACTATCGGATATATGGCACCAGGTGAATTTTTTTATTTTTGTATGATTATTTTCTTGATTTGCATTTTATATTTTTGCTTCATGCGTCTGTGGATATATATTTGAATAAGCATTTTAGAAATAATTAAGGATTAATGATGCTCTAATTATACTTGAAATGCAGAATTTGGATCAACTGGAATTGTTTCTATTAAATGTGATGTATATAGTTATGGGATCATCCTTATAGAAACTTTCACAAAGAAAAAGCCAACTGATAATCTTTTTGCTGAAGAAGTGACTATAAGGCATTGGATGGAATGTTCATTGCCGAAAGGAGCAATAGAAATTGCAGATGCTGATTTATTAAGAAAAGAGGATGAGTACTTTGTTGTTAAAGCAAATTGTATTTCAGCCATCATGGAGTTGGCTCTGAATTGTTCAGCTGAGTTACCAGAAGAAAGAAAAGACATGAAAGATGTTGTGGTTGAGCTAAAGAAAATCAAACAAAGGTTGCTAAACAACATCCAACATGTTTAACAAATATGGTGAGTAATGAGTACGCTTGTGGTTATTAATTCACTCTTAATTTTACCATTAATTTAATAATTTTAATCTATTTTAGCATTACAATCATAGATATCTAATATGTCAATATTCGTTTCCATGAAGTTTGTTTTAAAAATCGTGGAAATTAATATACTAATTTTCTTTCTTTTGCTCCCATGTACTAGGCTCTATTCGGAATTCAAACTTCTTTTGCAAAATAAAGATGGAAACCAATAAAACGAGCAGCAGGCCTTACCATGATTTAGTTTTATGGTAGCTTTGGGGCATCAAGTTATTTTCTTTATTAGATTGGATTTTCTTAGTTTCTTACTTCATTTACAATATAATTGTGTTTCAATCTTTTGCTAAGGATTTTATTATTGGATTTTTAGTTGCTTTTCTTTAATTAATATGATATTTACTTTCATTAAAAAAAGTATGCATTTAAATTTCATTTATTGTGTTGACAGAACTCTCAAAAGATGGTATTATTCTCGTGTTGAGGCTTTCTGATATAGGCCCCTCTAATTTATTAGAGGAAAGTTGTAAACCTTGCAAATTTCGCAGTCCTCCTATTGGTGTTGGAATAAATCCGCTTAATTTATTATAGCCAAGTTGTCAAAACAATAGGTTGCTTAAGCTACCTATTTACATAGGAATATTGTCTGTAATCTCACAATTAGAGGCATAAAAGTATTGAGGGGATTTTGAAAGGTTCCGATATAAGTTGGAAGAACGTCACACAATGGATTTTTCGAAACATCTATTATTCTCAAATGCTTGCAATTTGCCAAAGAAGAAAGAAAGGTCCACTCATGATCAGTAGCAGGTCCTATGATCAAATTATTGTTTGAAATTTGGAACCATTCAAGGTGTCTTAAGTTGTCAAGCGTTTTAGGGATGGGGCCAGAGAATAAGTTATGTGCCAAGTCTAGTTTCTTAAGCATGGAAGCATTGGAGATAGAGTTGGGAATGTTTCCGCTAAGTTTATTTCCCCACAATAAAAGAATCTCAAGCTTTGCAGCACTGGTGATGGGTGATAAATTACCTGTAAAATTACATCTTTTAGTACACATATTCATTGCACACCAAATTCACAATATAAAAATTGTAAAATTTTAAATCATATAAAAATAAAATTTTGGCATGGAAAAATGTGATCAAATAATTAAACCATTTCATACCAGTATTTGATTTAATGATAGATTTGTAAGTTATTTGTAAAAATTGCATCTTTTAGTATATATATTGTACTCCAAACTAAAACTATTCTTCGCTCAGGCCTTGGGTTAAAATCATCTAAAATTGATTGAATATCAAATTTACAAAATATATAATTTTTTAAATATTGTAAAACTTTAAATCAAATAAAAATAAAACTTTGGCATGAAAATTTGTCATCTAATCAATCTTAAAAATGACACTGAATAAGAAATTATGAATAATTATTAGTTGTGATTTGAGAAACAAAAATATTAAATCCTTCTATAAGAGTATTCAATTTAATGGTAATCTTGCATGACTAGAGCCCATTAAAATTGTTTTAAAGTGATTAAATGGCAATAGTACTTTATTTCCCCTATATACAAGTCTAAGAAATCAAAATAATATAACATCAATAAAAATTATTTGGTTGTGCATTATTAAACTCTTTTTTCTATTTATTTAAGCAATATGTATTGAAAATTACAAAGAATTTTATATTGTAAACATCTATATGTAAGCTAAAACAAAAGCAATAGACCTTAATTTTAAATAATTGTTAGTAAAGAATTTTAATAGTGATAAACAATGCTTTAAAATTAATATAATCATTTTGATTAAAATAAAGTATTTAAACTAATTAATTGTATTATAAAAATTGAGAAACTAAATTATATCAAAATTAAAATTATAAATTAAATCTCAATTTGGAGAAAATATAAGGCAAAACCATTCTTATAACTTAAAAAAAGGTAGAAGATTGGAATTAAATAAATTTATAATCCTTAATTGTAAATTTGATCATTCCTATTAATCTAAATTAGTATAATAATGTGCTTAATATTTGGGTTTTACGAATGAGTGATATTGACTTAATTAAAAAGTTATATAAAAATCAAATGCCTTGTCTCTAATAATAATATTACTACTCCCTCACAAATCTATATTCACTCAAAAAAATTCTATTCCCTTAAAAATTGAAAAACACTTCCATCTTTTAGAAAATGTTGATCCTGTGTCCCTCAAGTATATCACTTTTTTAACTTTAGTCTTTAAAATATTTTTATCCACTTCAGCCCCTAATGTTATTAAACATTTTCAGTTTAGTTCATTGGACAATAAAAAATTCATTGGGATATTCAACCAATCATATACTACCACATGTCGTACGATGATATCATAATGACATTATCAACAAAAACCCTTAAAAAATCTTCAAAAATGACAAAAATTATAAAAGAAAAATTACAAAATTATCAAAATTATTTAAAAATAGAAAAAATCTAAAATTAAAAAATACAAAAAAAAACTATGTAAAATATAAAAAATTACATAAATTTCAAAAATATATTAGATATTTTAATATTTTTAAAATTTTATAAATCACATTGACTAGAGTTTAAACATGTGATAATTGTCTCTTGGAAGGATACTACCTAGAACAATTGTCTTATGGTTCAACTAATCAGAATTTATAATTGGTAGATCTTTTACGTGATAAACTTGAATAAATTTTTTCTCAAATAATTTAAATAATGAAAAATAATATTATTTCTAGTAAATAATATATTTAATTATTTCATTTTTTTTACTATCTCAAGATAATTATTTGTCTCTAAACTAATATCTTAAGAACTATTGTCGAATGTTTAACTATTCTAAAGAGCTTTGGTATAAAATAGAAAAACCATGTGCAAAATGGTAGATGCAGGAAGCTACTTAAGACAAAAAATAAGGACTCGAGTCAAAAAAACTTGCTGCCAGTAACGTTGGTAAAGTACTAAAAATTGATGTATTTTAAAATATTAAAAAATTTATATAAAATTTATTCGATTTTTATTAAAATATTTTAAAATATTTTTTTATAAAAATTGGTTGTATTACTATATACAACTTTAATATCAAATTTTCAATATTTTAAATTTGATTACCAAATGTATACCTTATTTTAAGTTAGACCATTTTTACTAGTATTTTAACTTTTTATTTTTTACCATCTTTTATGATTCTAATAATTTTTATAATGTTTTTACAATATTTAACAATTTCTAATAATTTTATTATTTTTTACAAACTTTAAAAAAATTAAGAATTTTTATTTTTTTGAACAATTATATATTTATAATGTAGTTAATTTTATATAAGTTTATTTGAATTTTATGATATTTTTTAAAGATTTTTTTGGTTTTTTTCTTGATGATGATGTTATCGTGACTTCAGCATATACCACCTGGCAATTTATGATTAATTGGATATCCAAATCTTTTTTTTTTAATGTCCAAAGGACTGAGCCGAGAACACCTGATAATGTTAGGGACTACACTAGGAACATTTGATCTGGCAGCTGAGCTGCAATACAATCGCTTGACCACAAATATTTGATTTCGTAGTTTAACAGCAAGTTGATAAGTCATTAGTGCCGACTAACTCGAGGTGGTAGGTCATCATTTTCGGGAAACCCAAGATGACTTAATTGGTGTGTTTTTAGATGGACGAGTTCTGGGGAACTATATTCGGGTGTATAGTGGTGTTGGGTAGGATGCTTTCTGAAAAAATTTGCATTATGATTTTCTGAAAACTACCACATTGGCATAATCATGTATGCTCAATTCTGTTTGACTGATTGTTATGAAATTTCCTATGATTTTATGATTTGTATAATGTATTGTGTGTGATCTCAGATTTAGTTTTAGTTATGCACTAAGCTTTATAGCTCACCCATTTGTTTTATTTCTGATGTTTCAGATAATCGATAAGTTAGAATCGGGCTGTGTGCGGAAGCTCGAATTGATTCTCTAATTAAATGGTTTACTCTGGTTAATAAATGGATTTACTGGACTTTTGGATTTTGGTTTAATTTCTCAAATTTAATTTTGCTTTGGGTTTCTTTGGCTTAGTTAAAGTTTTTTGTTCTATATGTTTTGTGTTACTCAACAATCAATGTTGCGTTTTCAAAATTATACGAGCTAAGATTTTTTTAGCACAAAAATACGAATTGAGATTTTACAAAATTTAATAACATAAATTTAAAATATGCCCAATCAGCTAAATAAAACGTTTTTACTTGACGAAATTACAATTTACAAATATTAGTTTGGAATTTTCGTTGCAAAAATTTTAGTCAAAATTACAAGTTTTACAAAGCAAATGATTTTAGCATCTTGATTGTATAAGGCTAGGGTTTTTTTAAGTTAATAATTAATATGTTCACATTTACGTTTTGATAATTTACAAATTTCCCTATCGGGGAATCATGACGGACTTACATAAACTTTGGTCTTCAATTTCGTAACAAAAGACACTTTAGAAAAATAATTTTTTTGGTACTGATGTAACCTTTCAGATTTGGCCATAACGTCTAGGCCAAGTTTGGGGTGTTACATTTAGTAGTATTAGAGCAAGGTAACAAAACTCGGGCTGTGATTTCTGGGTTCGAAAATCTCCATTAAATATGCTTTAAATAAATTGAATTTCTAATTAATTTTGATACCTTGGGTTTCTAAAATGGGTATTTAGATTTTGATTATTTTTATATTTGATTCTATAAAAAGAGAATCCAAAACTACATCGTTGATCCTGTAAGTATCTTTACTTTAGCTATACTAGACAAACTAGCAAAACTTAAGTGCTAGGATTACTCTACTCTAGCTAAAGACTATGGTAATTATGTAAGAAACTTTGATAAAACTCTAGACTTATGATTTTTAATAAACCTAAGCTAATTCATAAAATTTCTCAAACTGGAGATTAGTATAATGAGTACTCGAGTTCATGATGTGCGAGGGCGTGGTGGACATAGTCGGGTGACTCGAGCTGAGTTCTCTTCTTGGGGCAGTAAGACCAATTTGAAATAAATAAGTTTGCTATGATGCCCAAATCTGAGGGCAGTTTAGAAGTAGGGGATGTTTCAGTGTTCCAAGAGGTGTTTAGAGATTTGCAAAGGGTCAATGGAACCCAATTTGGATATATGGGACAAGAGTCTGTGATTGAGTGACCTCAAGCGTATCAAGTCAAGTTAGCCGTAGAGAGTAATTGCTCGGAGGGAAAGAATAAGTAATGAATAAAATGCGAAATAAGATGAGTGATGGTTCTATTGACTTGAATCCATGACCAAGGAAACAGGCTAAAATAGACAGGCTTCAGCGGGGTAGGGCAATTGTGAATGCAGTTGAGGTTCTGATTTGTACTTACTATGATAGGCACCATTCAGACGATTGTTGGAGGAAAATGGGAGCGTGTTTCAGATGTGGGTCCGTTGAGCATCGAGTTTAGGATTGCTCACGACACTATTTTAGTCAGGTACAAGCTTCGGCATAGAAACAAAATTCGAGATAGGGATATGCAACTAGGTATCAAGCGAGCCGTGATGCACCTGACAATGATACAGGTACTTTTATGATATGTTCCAAATGTACTGTGCATTGATAAGAATTGTTTGTACCTGTATTTTGTGGTAAATGATGTTTTTTAGAGTCTGGGGTAAAAGATCATTAGAAAGCTTACTGAGATAATCCGAGGTAGTGAATAGGAAATTCCTCTAAAATATTATCTAGATCGAACTTGAATGGAGATTAGAGTTGTACAATGATAGCCTGGTGGTCGATTTGGACTAGGGAATTTTAGATTTTGTGGTTAAGTGTATGGTGCCGCAGCAGGAATTTCGAGGATGAAATTCTTTTAAGGAGGGGAGAGTTATCACATCACAAAAATCGGGTTAGAAGAAATTGGGTAAGTGAAACCAAGAGTGACCATATTCTGAATTTTTAGTTAATATTGTGAAAATTATGTCAATGGAGTAAATCTGGTTCAATGGATAGGTGTTATGCTTGTGTGTGTGAGGTTCTAGGTTTAAATCTTTCCTTTGAATTTTTGTCATCTTTGGTCTTAACCTCTATCCCTGATCATCTGACATAAATAATATTTTCGTTCAATTAATTTTAAGGATGAGCCTACTAATTTAGTGGTAAGGCATCAAATTACCCTAAGATTTCGTGTTCAAGACCCCGTGTGTGCAAAGTAGAAATATTTTTATTTCCTTGCACTATGCCGCACATGTAGTGGTATTTGGGTTGAATTTAAACTCTAAGGGAATCTGTTTAGAGGGTAACCAAATTTAATGGGTTGAGTGGTGAGTTACTTTTTAGTTACCCAAAATCTCTCCACAAACTGTCATCACTTTCCCACTCCTCTTTGTCGATTCATTGTTTTTTTTTTCCCAATCTCCTTATTCTTGATTTTTTGCCATTTTTGCTCCAATAAGTCTTTGTTAATATTTTTTTTATAACAACCTTTGTTCCATCATTAGTTACCTTTTAGTTTCAGTTTAACCTTGCGAAGGTCGGTGTCATTAGTGGTTTTTGAGCAATCTTGACAGTTGGTGGTAAGGAATATGTGAAAAGATTCGTACTTTGTTGAGTTTCACGATTTTAGGGTTAATTTGTTTCCTTCTTTGTGTGACGCGATTTTGATTACTCTGAAATCTTTGGTTTAGGTGACGTTTCTGTAACAAATAGTCTTCTGGTGAATTGAGAGATTTTTAGTACTGCTGCTACTATTCTGGGTTAGTAGTCAGATTCCAAAAGGTTGATTCCTGGTTTGATAAGGTTTATTGGTAGCTATTTTGGTTGTTTAATGATTTAGTTTTGGGTTTCATTGCTAATTTGAGTGGGTTGAATATGGATTTTAGGTTTTGGAATTCTTGCCATGATTTTGCTTCGAAAAATAGTAAGGTGTATATCAAAAAACTCAAAAAATAATGAACTGTTGAAAATCAAAAATTGGACTGTCGACGCCATACGACCTAGGCTAATTGGGCCATGTTGGCCCATTTTCTAAAAATTTCGTTTAGGCCCATTTTGATTCATGAATCATGTTTAGCCACTTTGTAGGGTTCGTACTGTGTAAAATTGACTTTGAAAATGTAATATCTGATAATTTGATATTGTAGGTGATATGAATAAGGTATGTGAAATTCGTGTGCATGAACTGTTTTCTAATGAATCTGGTAGCATGATTTGTATTGTTATGTTTGTATATGATTATATGAGGTTTGGTTACGTTATTTTTATGTTTCTGATTCTGCTATGTGATCATGCATGTGACTTTATAGCATACCAACTTGCTTATGTTGAATTTGTGATACATCTGTTCTGTAAAAGTGTGGAATGCCATGCTTTCTAAATTCTATTACGGTACGACTACATGCCTTACATGCTTGTCGTTTTGATTATGTAAATGCATGCCATGTCACATTGCATGGGATTGGGATAATATGGAAGGGAAGAAGTTTTGGTAGTTTAATGGTCTGCACTATCTGATGGTTTATCCACATATTTTTATTTAGTAGCTTGGATGCAATATAGTGGCTTCACCACATATTTTTGTTTCGGTAGCTGAGTTGCAATTCAATGGCTTGAACACAAATATCTGATCTAACAGTTTAATTGCATATTGATAAGCCATCGTTGTCGGGCATCCCATGGTGGCGAGTCATCGTTCTTGGGCAACCTGGGATGACTTAATTGGTGTGTTTTTTTTTTATGGATAAGTTCTAGAGAACTCTATTCAAGTGTGTACAGGATTTGGCTAGGACGTTTTCTGAAAAATCTGCATTAAGATTTTCTGAAAAATACCGTATTGGCATAATCATGTATACTCAATTCTATTTGACTGATTATTATGAATTTTTCTATGATTTTATGATTTGTATATTGTATTGTGTGTGATCTCAGCTTGAGTTATAGTTATGCACTGAGCTTTATAGCTCTCCCCTTTGTTTTATTTATGATGTTTCAGGTAATCGGTAAGTTAGAATTTGCGGGCGCTCGGATTGATTCTTTCATTAAATGTTTGCTCTGGTTAGTAAATTGATTTACTGGACTTTTGGCTTTTGGTTGAATTTCTCCGATTTAATTTGGCTTTGGATTTCTTTGGCTTAGTTAAAGTTCTTTTTTTCTGCATGATTTGTGTTAACCAACAATCAATGCTGGGTTTTCAAAATTATAAAATTTTCCGCCACAAAAATACGAATTGAGATTTTACGAAAGTTAATAACGTAAATTTAAAAATATGCTCAATAGGCTAAATAAAATGTTTTTGCTGCAAAAATTTTAGTGAAATTACAAGTTTCACAAGGCAAATGATTTTAGCATTTTGATTGTATAAGGCTGGGTTCTTTTTAAGTTAATAATTAATATGTTCACATTTATGTTTTGATAATTTACAGATTTTTCTATTGAGGAATCATGACTAACTTACATAAATTTTGGTTTTCAATTTCGTTACAAAACACATTTAGAAGAACAAAATTTTCTACGTACTGATGTAACCTTTCAGATTTGACCATAGTGTCTAGGCTGGATTTGGGGTTTTACAGATTTGTTGAAAGTTAATTGCTAATATTATTAGTTTAATGTGAAATTTTTAAACTAATAAATTAACACATTAGTTACGAACAAATGCACAAATTCGAACTAATCAGAGTCCTAAACATTCTTACCAAGTCTTAACTAGGGTCAAAAATCGCAGAGGCACAAAACGAGTCAAAATCTGACACAGAACAAAAATCTACAAAACAAGGCCACATGACCATGCCCCAGCCATGTGGAAGTTCCTAAGCTGTGTGGAGGTCTACACGCCCCATGTGAAGGAGGCACACGCCCGTGTGAACTGCCTATGTAACTCTCTATCCGAATTTGATAAAATAGAGTGCAGCGTAGACACAGCCATGTGAAAATCTCACAGCCTGTGTACTCAAGGTCCAATTGTTTTTTGATAGCATTTGTTGAATTTTTTAAATTTAGCATTAAATTGATAGAATAAGTAAACTTTGAATATCTAAATTTGTTATTAGGTCAATAAAAAAGTCCAAATCAACTTTTGGTCCCTCAACTAGCGACAACTAATAAAAGAGTGTTAATTTCAAAAAATTGTGTAATTAAATCGAAAAAATTAATAGTTGAAGGTTGTGGATAATTAAATATACTTTACCTTAACTAAAAATTATCATTCCACTATTCATCTCCCTTAAAAAGAAATTAAAAATAAGGAAAATAAATATTAATTGTAGGGATCATTTTCCTCTTGAAAATAAAATTTCAAAAAGAAAATTAGATTGAGGAATTCTTGAAAAATATGAAAATTTTGGTCTTTGCAAAAACATAATATTTTATTAAAGAAAAGTCGTCACTGATCATTTTTGTTAAGTGTGATCATCTTTTATAAAAAGATTTTAAAAATCTTTTAAAAAGACAAATTTGAGGTATGCGTTGAATTCTAAAAAAAAAAGGTTTAGGAATCAATTACATATAGGGAAGATTAAAACACCTCTATAGCACTCAAAAATGATACATTGTTAATTACGCAGTTGCTAAAAAAATTTCAGAATTTAAAAAAATGAGAGCTAATATTAATCCCTTGAAATAGAACACTTATGAAACTTCTCTGCTAGGTGGAGTAGGAATAACGATGACGGTACAATAATTGTTGGAGAGTAATACCAACGACCACCCTAATTGGAAGAATCCACCCAAAGTAAAGCAAGGACTCTTTATAGAAAAGCCAGTCTATGTTAAAATATCATATAACTCCAAACACCCGTCTTAAATGCAATGTGATCCAGAAATGTTTAAGCTTTTATCCCCAAATCACTCACAAATAGGGGTAACTAATTATGGGAAATGTGTTAAAATTGAATATTTGTCTCATTCAAAAAATCTCATGTTAGAAAATTGGTGAGAAAATTCAACCCCCATAGTCAAGTAATTTCATAGTGGTTGAGAAATAAATAGTGAATCTTTAATTTTCTTTCATGATAGAAAATGACATTAAAAAAGTCAGCAAAGAACAAAAACACAGAAAATTATAAATAAAATGGCTACTCCAAATTCATAAAATTTATATTTTACGTCTGAAGTGCAATTTTAAAATTTCATCAAATTTAAAATTTTCCCACAGTTTTGAAAGCAAATATTGAAAGAAAGAACACAAATGCAAATTTGTATAGTCATTCTTTCCTATTATTTCATTTTTGCAATGATGAAATGTTTAAAATGATTCAAATCATAATTTTACACGATCCTCTCCATAAAAACTTTTACCTGAGATAAAAATAAAGTCTAATAATAAAAAAAACCCATCAATATGTATATGCTTTTTTTTTCTTTTCCTTTTTTTATTTTATTTATAAATGTTTGACATCCTAAAAATTGGGTTAAAAGAAATAGGGATAAAATTTAAAATTTTTTTTTCTCTTTTAAAGTATAAGGTAAGAGAGTTTGAAATAGTTGAGCATTGATTTTGGAAACTGCTTTTAAAAAGTGTTGTAGAAAACTATTTTTGAGAAGTTTAGTTTAAGATTTAAGTGTTTAATATTAATGTTAAAAAGTGCTTTTAAGAAATAAAACGTCAATATTAGACATGATATTATAAAGCAACAAATATGCATTTAAATAATATTAAAATTATTTAATATTATGATATTTTAGTAAGAATATAAAAAATAATTTATTATATATTTTTTAATATTTTAATATATAAAATATAAATTTTAAATATTTTTAAGCAACAAATATTAATTATTTATAAAATTTAATTAGAATATATAAATTATATTTTAAATATTTAAATATACCCATTAAATATTTGTAATTAAATATTAACATATTTGTATTATTTTATTTTAAAATATGTTTTTGGGGGATGAATTAGTAATTAAGCACTCAAAACTGCTTTTGGGTAAGAAAAGCTAATAATTTTAGCTTCTCCATTTGGCCAAATGTGCTTTTGAAAAGCCAAAATCTTAGCCAAAAGTTACTAGCTTAGAACCACTTTTCTCTCAAAAGTGTTTTTTAAGCCAAAACTGCTTCTTCACAGCAATGCTAAACAAGCCCTTAGTATGCCTTAAAATTTATTTGTGTTAAAAGATAATAATAATGAGCTTGTTGGTTAAGTGGTAAGGCCTTAGTCTACCTATAAGTCTCAAGTTCGTAACTCATTATGTGTATTCAACCAAAATATTTTTCTATTTTTATCCCACAAAAGTGTCAAATTTTCAAATTAGCCCAACCCAAATTTTTTTTTCCAATTTACTCCTTATTTTAAAATTTGTCCTATTTCTACAAAAGCACCTTCAAGCTCTTTTCTCTTCAAATCAACTCTCAAAGCAAAAAGGAGTCAAAGTTTTCAAAACTCAAATTTTTTTAATCTTAGCATCTCAAAACAAAAAATTCTAACTGCACCCTAAAATTTACTAATTTAACAAATTTGAACAAGTCGACTCGACTTGGCCGAGCCAACTCAACCTATATCATCTATTTCTATTGAGTTTTGCTCGACCCTACCCCAAAGACCTGTCAATGTTGTTAAAATTGAAATATTTAACTTGTTGGAGAAGACTAACTGTAGAAAAGTAAGTCAATGCTAAAGTGAGATGTAACTCCAAAAACCATCTTAAAATTGATTGCATACCCCAATTTGTAAAAACATGATTTTTTTTTTTGAATTTCTAGGTTTTTCTTAGCTTTTTTATATTATTTTGGAATTTTTGTAATCTTCTTATAATTTCTTAAAAAATAATATATTTGTAAAATTTTCTAAACTATAAATACCAATTAAGGAGAATGTGATAAAATTAGGGGTAAATGTGTATTTAAGCCAAAGAAAATAAAAGAATAATAATGAAATTCACCTTAAAGAATAATTACAAGGACTAGATGAATAATTTGACCTAAAACTTTGTTCAAATGATGTCATTAATATCTTACATCAGCTTTCTTAGAGAGATAAGATTAAATGAATTTGGGATAGCATGAAACTTGTATCTCTTTCCAATAATTTAACATCATTTCAATATTTTCATCCTGAAAAAGATCAAATGCAAATGATATGTTTTTTTTTTTCTGAATGAAAATGTTGAAATGGCATTAAATAATTCGAAAAAAGATACAAATTTTATGGTATCTCAAATTTTATCAAAGTATAAGGACAAATAGATTATTTCAACCTTCTTTTGTTTAAAATGCTTTTTACATTTATTAGATCACAATATTTTGTTAGTGCTTGTACTTTGACAACATTTAAAATTTAATCCTTGTACTTAAAAAAGTTAAATTTTAAGTTTTTTTTACTTTTCTAGTTTAAAAAACTTAGTCCTATCATTAGGATTGTAAGTATTTTCTATTAAAATCTGTAAACTTGGATATATACTGAGTAGACTGCCTTCATATAATGTTGCATATGATTGATAATAAAAAATCTATTAAGTTGAAATTTTTTAATGGAATTAAAAATGATTGGACTAGAATTTTTAAATTAAAAAAATAGGAGGATTGGATTTTTTTTTAACTTTTAAATTACAGGGACTAATAGCATATTTTAAACAATTTATTATTCTGAAAATAAAAGAATATATAGTAATTAATAAAATATATTTTTTAAGTTTTTTTAATGGATTATGTAGAGTAATGTGAAGAAAATTTAGGAGAAATTTTGAAAATTCGCTTCTTTTTACGTATTTCTAAAAGAAGAATACTTGACATTTATTTTGAAATTTCATCAAAACATTGTGTTGAATTTGTTTCTTCTATTTATGTCATATACTTTTATCATATTAATCTGATAATAAACAATAAGATTTATATGAATTGATTTATTTTTAATTTTTTAATTTCCATTAAAGTTTAAAAAGTAAATAATTCTAATTAGTTTTTTTTTAAATTTTGTTATTCAAATGGTTGAATATAATTAAAATATATTAATTTATATAATAATTTTTCAAGTTATAATTAAAGTATATGTACCATATTTAGTATACGATATAATTTTACTTCATATAATTAAAAAAACATTATTAAAACTAATAAATAATAAATATAATTAAAATATATCACTAATTTTTTGTTAATTCAAAAATAGTGCTAATAATTTTTTATCATCATTAAATCATCTGGACAAAATCTAAAAATCGATTTAGTGTTAATTCAATTTCATTTTTTCTTTTCTTGATACTTAATAAATTGATCTTCAAAGTTTGTAGATGATATATAATTAATATATATAATATATTAGATCATATAAATATATTATTTATAAATTTATTCATCAATTATAAATTTACTTATTATATAATTATTTGGAACTAAAGTACTTTTTTTGGTTTTTTTTAACGTGAATATCTATATTATTATTGAAGCTTTTGATTGAGTTGGTGTCATGAGTCAACCGGGCATCAACTCGGTTAGAGAAATTATAAAAATACCCTTTCATATTTAATATAAGTTATATTATTTGAGGGTACTTTAGTTTTTTTTTTTTAATTATGGTGATATTTGAATCCACATCAATACATAAAACCTTAAATTTATCAGTTAAATTTATGATGTCACAAATTAACTCGACACCAACTTAAGAATTGGCAACAACATCATCATAAATAACTGTATTCATTTAGTATTCTTAATTTGATGTATTCATATGTTTAAATTATGTTTTACTTACAATTTAATCTATTTTTATTTTAATATGGTAGATATGCCATGTGTTATTATTAAATAGTTTCAAATTATACATTTCATTATTTATCATAAGTTATTTTAAAACACAAATTTATGTTCTAAATACGTGGTTCTCATATATGTATGTGTATGATAAAGTTTCTAATAATAATTTAAGTATAAAGTAATTCAATATAAATTTTAAATTTTTATTATATATTTTTTAAAATAATATTTTTAATAGAATCAAAATTGTTATTTATAAGGATCCTAAATTTTCTTATGAAGTGAATTTATTTAACCAAATATTTTAGTAAAACCAAAATTCTTATCCATACATATGATAAATCTTAAAAGTAATAAAAAATATTTAAAATAAAGAATTCAATAATATAGAAAAAAAAAACAAAGACTATATAATTATCATTTCAAAAGTTTCTCAAAATCCATGCATTTATATATATTATAGATATATTTTTAATATAGTCCTTAATTTTTTTGCCCACTTTAGTACCTAATATTATCAAACATTCCTAGTGTAGTCTCTAACATTATCAGGTGTTCTTGTTTTAGTCCATTGGACGTTAAAAAAATAGATTGAGATATTCAACTAATTATAAATTGCCATGTGACATATGATGACATCATGATGGCATCATCATCTAAAAAAACCAAAAAAATCTTTAAAATTTCAAATAAAATTATAAAAAAATAACTACATTATAAATATATAATTGTTTTAAAAAATAAAAATTTGTTAATTTTTAAATTTGTAATAAATAATAAAATTATTAAAAATGGTTAGAAATTGTAAATATTGTAAAAAATTATAAAAAAATATTAGAAATTATAAAAGACGATAAAATTTTTTTAAAAAATTTAAAAACTAGTAAAAATTGTGTAACTTGAAAGAAAGTATATATTCGCTAATATTTTAAAAAAAAATTAAAAATTTGATATTAAAATTGTATATTGTGGTACAATCAATTTCTATAAAAAATATTTTAATAAATTTTTAATATTTTAAAATATATCAAAATTTAATACTTTACCAACTCCCCAATTCATAAATAGGAGAATAGTGCACTTCAACTAAGACTCAATCAACAATTCTTTAGAATAATTAAACATGCAACAATAGTTCTTAAGATATTGGTCTAGACACAAATAATTTATCTTGAAATAGTAAAACAATATTTGGAATAATTAAAAACATAGATATCAAGTTTATTTTATTTTTCAAAATGCCATACTAACACAAAAACTTTTTTACCAGTGTTAATAAATGAACCTAAAATTTTTAATTCAAAAAGTAGAGAGGCTAAATCACAAAAAATAAAAAATATAAAGATTAACTTTCAAATATACGAAAAACACAAAAATTTTGAGCAAATAATAATCTTTAAATTTTACACTATAATTTAATAAAAATAAATAATTAACCTAATAGGTCAAAATCATACCAGTATTAAAAACAATGACTTTAACATTTTTGTTTCCCAAATCATAACTAATTATTATTCAGTGTCAGTCTCATTTTTAAGATTGATTAGATGCCACATTCTCATGCCAAACTTTTATTTTTATTTTATTTCAAGTTTTACAATATTTTAAAAAATTATTAGTGTTTTATATGTTTTGTCTATAGAAATCACAAGGATTAATTACTACTCAAAACTTCTTATTATGTCTCAACTTTCTAATTGATTTCATCACATTTTTCCATACCAAAATTTTATTCTTAATTGATTTAAAGTTTTACAGTTTTTATTTTAATGTATTATATATTTTGTGAATTTGGTATTCAATGAATATGTATACTAAAAGATGCTATTTTACAGGTAATTTACCACCCATCACCAGTGCTCCAAAGCTTGAGATTCTTTTTTTGTGGGGAAACAAACTTAGCGGAAACATTCCCAACTCTATCTCAAATGCTTCCATGCTTAAGAAACTAGTGTTGTCACATAACTTATTCTCTGGTCCAGTCCCTAAAACACTTGGCAACTTAAGACACCTTGAACGGTTCCGAATCGTAAACAATAATTTCATCACAGGATCTGCTACTGATCATGAGTGGAGCTTTCTTTCTTCTTTGTCGAATTGCAGGCATTTGAGAAAAATAGAGGTTTCAGGAAATCCATTGAGTGGCGTTCTTCCTACTTATATCGGGAACCTTTCAAAATCCCTTCAATACTTTAATGCCCATAATTGTGAGCTTCAAGGCATTATTCCTATGGAAATAGGTAACTTAACCAACCTTTTGCTTTTATAACTTGGCTATAATAAATTAAGTGGATTGATTCCAGCATCAATAGGAGGAATGAGAAATCTCCAAGGTCTATTTCTTTCCTCTAATAAATTAGGAGGGCCTATCTCAGAAAGCCTCTGTGGTTTGGAGAGACTATACAACTTGAATTTAGGGTTGAATAAGCTGCATGGACCCATACCCTCTTGTTTGGGTAATATTACTTCTTTGGGATATCTTTACTTAAATTCCAACAAATTGAGTTCCGCAATACCTTCAAATTTGTGGAATCTTAAAGATATCTTAGAAATAGATTTATCATCAAACCATCTCTATTGACATGCTATTGATGTTGGACATTTGAGGACTCTACTGAAACTAAATTTATCAAGGAATCTTCTCACGGGCGATATCTTATCCACATTTGGGGTTCTTCAAACTTTGGTTTCATTAGATTTATCAAATAATATACTACATGGTCATATCCCTGAATCATTTGATGGGTTGATTAGTTTGGAATTCTTGGATTTATGCAATAACAATCTCTCCGGAGTCATTCCCAAATCTTTGGAAAAGCTTTTATATCTAAAGTATTTTAATGTGTCTTTCAATAGACTTCAAGGGGAAATTCCCAGCAAAGGATGTTTTTCAAACTTTTCTAGCACATCATTCATGAAGAATTATGCACTTTGTGGTCCACCTAGGTTGCTAGTCCCACCTTGCAAAAACGACATCCACAAAAACTCCCAAATGATTATACTGCATGCTTTCAGGTATGGTTTACCAACAGTTGGTACTGTCGTAGTACTAATAGTCTTAACTATTATGTATAGAAGATGCCAAAGGAGGAGTGCAACTCTACCAATTAAAGATGATTTGTTGTCTTTGAAAACACCGAGAAGAATTTCACATGCTGAACTTTCCCGAGCAACTAATGGATTTGAGGAAAGCAATATGCTTGGTTCAGGGAGTTTTGGATGTGTATATAAAGGGAGGCTTTCAGATGGAATGGAAGTTGCAATAAAAGTTTTCAATTTGCAAACAGAGGGAGCATTTAGGAGTTTTGACATTGAATGTGATGCTATGCGTAATATAGTTCATCGTAATATTGTGAACGTCATTACCTGTTGTTCAAGTGTTGACTTCAAAGCCTTGGTGCTAGATTACATGTCTAATGGAAACCTTGAGAAATGGTTACATTCTGAAAATTGTTTCCTTGATATCATACAAAGGGTCGACATAATGATAGATGTTGCGGTAGCTATAGAACACCTCCACAATGGACATCCAACACCTATAATTCATTGTGACATAAAACCAAGCAATATTTTACTAGATGAAGACATGGTTGCACATGTTGGAGATTTTGGCGTTGCCAAATTGTTGGGAGAGGGTGAAGTAATGAAGCAAACCATGACTCTTGCAACTACCGGGTATATGGCACCAGGTGAATTCTTTTTTTATTTTTGTACGATTATTTTCCTAATTTGCATTTTATATTTTTGTTTCATATGTATGTGGATATATATTTGAATAAGCATTTTAGAAATAATTGAGGGTGAATGATGTTCTAATTATACTTGAAATGCAGAATTTGGAACAGCAGGAATTGTTTCTATAAAATCTGACGTCTATAGTTATGGGATCGTCCTTATAGAAACTTTCACAAAGAAAAAGCCGACTGATAATGTTTTTGTTGAAGAAGAGACTATAAGGCATTGGATGGAAAGTTCATTGCCTAAAGGAGCGATAGAAATTGCAGATGTTGATTTATTAAGAAGAGAGGATGAGTACATTGTTGTTAAAGCAAATTGTATTACATCTATCATGGAGTTGGCTTTGAATTGTTCAGCTGAGTTACCAGAAGAAAGAAAAGATATGAAAGATGTTGTGGTTGAGCTGAAGAAAATCAAACAAAGGTTGCTAAACAACATCCAACATTTTTAACAGAGATGGTGAGTAATGAGTACACTTCTAATTATTAATTCACACTTAATTTTATCTTTAATTCACACTTGTGGTTATTCTGGAATTTTAATCATATATATAATATGTCGGTATTCGTAAAAATTAATAAACCATTTTTTTCTTTTGCTTTCACGTACTAGGCTCTCTTCAAAACCAAAATGGAAACCAATAAAATGCATTAAATTTCGACATCAAGTTATTTTCTTTGTTAGATTGGATTTTCATAGTTTCTTTTTTTATTTACGATATAAATTTATTTTCATCTTTTGCCAAAGGTTTTATTAGGGGCGAAGCCAGAAAATCTTTTTAGGGGTTGAAACTAAATTGTAATTTTTACGATGGTAAAAACGCAATTTCACCGTTTTAATAGCCTATATTTTTATATTTTTTAAAGGATTAAATCAAAGTTTTATCATTTTTGGGGGGGTCAAAGTACAATTTTACGTTTATTAATTTAAAATTTTAAAAATTTTAAAGGGCCTAAATGGAAACTTTTTAATTTTAAGGGGGGTTGGGACCCCTGCCAACTCTCCTAGGTACGACCCTATTAACAAAGCCCTCAACAAATGGTATTTTTCTCATGTTAAGGTTTTGTCTCTTGATTCCGCTAAGAGCCCTATAGGTTCATGTAGATGGTTGCAAGATAAAGGCTATTATGGGTGATCGTAGTTTATCCAATCAATGACATATAAGTTTTATCGGTTTTCAAGTATTTGCTAACTCTTTCTCTTTATTGTCTTCTAAATTTTTCAATTTAGAGACAAGTATAACACAATGGTCTTAATTGAGCTAGCTTGCCTCGTCAGGTAATTTGCTGCTTTCCAGTTATTTAGAGTTATTTGGAGTGTTTGGTATTTAATATTGTCATAGTTGAAAGTATCATTCATAATCTAATCTAATTGTGTTTTTGGCAAGTGGTTGTTCATCAAGGAAAACTAAAGGAAACTCCACATCTTTATTATCATGTTCTACAAAACAAAGGAACTTTTTTCTCGATGAAATTTGTATTGGGCTATCAATGTTTAATGGATTGTGTTGTTTTTCTAATGTAAGAGGGGATTTTGCCAATATTGCATGCAAAATCAAAGTAATATTTGCCAATGCTTAGCTTGATCGACTCTAATGCTGCTGTGGATTTGATTTGTCTTTACAGTATTTAGAGATTATTTTGTGAATGTTAAATTACTTTTGGACCTAATACCACCTATTCAAAAGATGAAATTCAGCAAGCCTATAAGTCATTTAATTACTTTTGGACCTCCCATGAAATTTTTATGTATGAAACATACAATATATGGCTTGAATTTCATAATTATATTATATATAATGAACCATTCGTTTCTTTTTCACCCTCTCCACCAAAATAACCATTAACATCATCAAAATCACCCGTATGATCCCAAAGGTCTCTTGGCTTGTCTAAACATGTTGCCAAATTGTTGGGAGAAGGTGATGTAATGAAGCAAACCATGACTCTTGCAACTATCGGGTATATGGCACCAGGTGAATTTTTTTATTTTTGTATGATTATTTTCTTGATTTGCATTTTATATTTTTGCTTCATGCGTCTGTGGATATATATTTGAATAAGCATTTTAGAAATAATTAAGGATTAATGATGCTCTAATTATACTTGAAATGCAGAATTTGGATCAACTGGAATTGTTTCTATAAAATGTGATGTATATAGTTATGGGATCATCCTTATAGAAACTTTCATAAAGAAAAAGCCAACTGATAATCTATTTGCTGAAGAAGTGACTATAAGGCATTGGATGGAATGTTCATTGCCGAAAGGAGCAATAGAAATTGCAGATGCTGATTTATTAAGAAAAGAGGATGAGTACTTTGTTGTTAAAGCAAATTGTATCTCAGCCATCATGGAGTTGGCTCTGAATTGTTCAGCTGAGTTACCAGAAGAAAGAAAAGACATGAAAGATGTTGTGGTTGAGCTAAAGAAAATCAAACAAAGGTTGCTAAACAACATCAACATGTTTAACAAATATGGTGAGTAATGAGTACGCTTGCGGTTATTAATTCACTCTTAATTTTACCATTAATTTAATAATTTTAATCTATTTTAGCATTATAATCATAGATATCTAATATGTCAATATTCGTTTCCATGAAGTTTGTTTTAAAAATCGTGGAAATTAATATACTAATTTTCTTTCTTTTGCTCCCATGTACTAGGCTCTATTCGGAATTCAGACTTCTTTTGCAAAATAAAGATGGAAACCAATAAAACGAGCAGCAGGCCTTACCATGATTTAGTTTTATGGTAGCTTTGGGGCATCAAGTTATTTTCTTTATTAGATTGGATTTTCTTAGTTTCTTACTTCATTTACAATATAATTGTGTTTCAATCTTTTGCTAAGGATTTTATTATTGGATTTTTAGTTGCTTTTCTTTAATTAATATGATATTTACTTTCATTAAAAAAAGTGTCCATTTAAATTTCATTTATTGCGTTGACGGAACTCTCAAAAGATGGTATTATTCTCGTGTTGAGATTTTGTCTCTTGTTTAACACCCCTCACCTGGTCCAATCACCGGACCTGAGCTATAACTACTACCACAGTATAGCTTGTACTTTTGCTAATATTAATCCCTTGAAATAAAACACTTATGAAACTTCTCTGCTAGGTGGAGTAGGAATAAGGATGACAGTACAATAATTGTTGGAGAGTAATACCAACGACCACCCAAAGTAAAGCAAGGACTCTTTATATGTTAAAATATCATATAACTCCAAACACCCGTCTTAAATGCAATGTGATCCAGAAATGTTTAAGCTTTTATCCCCAAATCACTCACAAATAGGGGTGACTAATTATGGGAAATGTGTTAAAATTGAATATTTGTCTCATTCAAAAAATCTCATGTTAGAAAATTGGTGAGAAAATTCTACACCCATTGTCAAGTAATTTCATAGCGGTTGAGAAATAAATAGTGAATCTTTAATTTTCTTTCATGATAGAAAATGACATTAAAAAATTCAGCAAAGAATAAAAACACAGAAAATTATAAATAAAATGGCTTGTCCATATTCATAAAATTTATAGTTTACTGAAGTGCAATTTTAAAATTTCATAAAATTTAAAAATTTCCCACATTTTTTAAAGCAAATATTGAAAAAAAGAACACAAATGCAAATTCATATAGTCATTCTTTTCTATTATCTCATTTTTGCAATGATGAAACGTTTAAAATTATTCAGGTCATTATTTTACATGATCCTCTCCATAAATACTTTTACCTGGGAAAAAAAATAAAGTCTAATCATGAAAAAACCCATCAATATGTATATGCTTTTTTTTTCTTTTTTTCTTATTTTATTTATAAATATATGGCCTCCTAAAAATGGGGTTAAAAGAAATAGGGATAAATTTTAATTTTTTCTTTTCTTTTAAAGTATAAGGTAAGAGAGTTTGAGATAGTTGAGCATTGATTTTGGAAAGTGCTTTTAAAAAGTGCTAGAGAAAAGTGCATTTGAGAAGTTTAGTTTAAGATTTAAGTGTTTAGTATTAATATCAAAAAGTGCTTTTGAAAAATAAAACGTCAATTTTAGACATGATATTAAAAGCAACAAATATGCATTTTAATAATAATAATAAAATTAATTAATATTATGATATTTTAGTAAAAATATAAAAAATAATTTATTATAATTTGTTGTTAATATTTTAATATATGAAATATAAATTTTAAATGTTTTTAAGCAACAAATATTAATTATTTATAAAATTTAATTAGAATATATAAACTATATTTTGAATATTTAAATAAAATAGGCTTAGGCAAAAAAATAATGTTCATTTTAAAAATGGGTCAGGCCTTGGGTAAGACATTTTTGCCTGAGCCCGGCCTGAATTCACTAAATGCCAAAAAAAAATTTGCTATTTTTTTTGTTATTTTAATGATATTTTCTTATTGCTTTCTCCCTATTTTGCTACTATTTCACTATTATATTACTACTATTTTGTTGTCATTGTTTGGATATTATATAACACTTGTTTTATTATTAATTTTGTTATTATTTTAAAGATTTTTTTCTTGTTAAGTTGCATCTATCTTAGTATTATTTAAGTATACATATTGTTTAAAATTTATTTTCAATTTGCTCAAAAATATTTATTTTTATGTTTTTAATATTTTTGATATATTATATATATTTAAAAATTATGTAAAAATGAAATAATATAAAAAAATTAATATGGGTGGACCGAATTGGGTCCAAATTTTAATATTTTTATCCGGACTGAATTTGAGTAAATTTTTAGGCTCATTTTCATGCCAAGCCTAAACCTAACAAATACGCTTAAATTTTTACTTGACCTGACCCGAACCTAGCCAGCCCATTATTACCTCTATAAGATACTAAAGAAGCATAATTAAATTTACCCATTTGTTTATATTTATGGTTATTGTAACTAAAGAAGCGGTTGCACTTTTCCGTGCGACTTCTACTCACGGGATTGTTGACCTTTACAATGTGAACAAGAAAAACACAAAACAACCAACAGATACAAAACGTACGACTAACTTGGGTGTTATCGCAAGTTTTCGAACGATTTTCGCAAGGAAAACTGTAAGAAAACCAAACTCTGATTCTACATAACATATGAATTTCTTCCTCTGTTTTTATTCACGCATTTTCTACTATAAAAGGCCGATGTGGTAGTTGACGGTAGTTTCCCACCGTCTCTACATCCAATGTAAACGACATCATTGATTTCTGTGGAGGTGTTTCAGCAACAAGTAAGATGAGCCCAAGTATTTTCGAGGCGATCTATATCACGTTCTATGCTTCACTGAGTGTCGGATATTGAAGTGGAGGGATGCAACAAAGGATGCTGTAGGCATCAATTTCAAGGTGGATTTCACCGTAGAACATTTGAAGAAAATTGCTTGCGCTTACATCGGTTTAATGGAGTGTCGAAAGCTGGATAATAAGGCTTTGAGGATATCCAATTGAGTCTGAGTTGAATCCTGGGAAAGAAGAGCATACTAAGATATGTGAACGGTCCAAGGTGTTTATGGATGCTGTAGAAGAGTTTAGAAGCTTGGTCAAGCTCGGTCTAGCTCTATCAACTTTCACTTTTAATGTTTGAGGTCAATTTACCTTATTAAAATGAGCATAATTAGCAACAAAAACTCAAAAACTCGATTGGACTTGATAGCTACTCAAATCAAAGTATTAGGGTACTCGAATTTCATTTGTTAGCTCTAGCTCAATGTTGATCTGGCCAGGTCTTTTGAACATACCAGAGCTGACAGGCTTATCGTTGAACTCTTCTGCAGCATCTATAAACACCTTGGACTGCTCGTATATCTTTGCATGCTCCTCTTTCGCAGTACTCAACGCAGCCTCTAACTTGGATATCCTCAAACCCGCACTATCCAGCTTTTGACGTTCCATTAAACCGATGTATGCACAAGCAATTTTCTTCAAATGTTCCATGGCGAAATCCACCTTGAAATTGATGCGTAAAGCATCTTTGATTGCATCCCTCCACTTCAATATCAGATCCTCGGTGACGTGCTCCAGTCGTAGATTGCTCATCTCTTTGACAGAAGCACAGAACATGATATAAACGATCTCGGCAATACTTGTGTTCATCTTACTTGTTTCTCAAACATCACCGTAGACTTCGATAATGTTGTTCACAATCGGATGCAGGGCCGGTGGGAAACTATATTTTCCTACTGATATGCGCTCACCATGTAAGCCGGTGAAGTCAGAGAACTTCACTCTGCTCTCGTCATCAGCTTCAAGTTTCATAAGAATGTCAGTTATGGCTGCTTCATTATTACTGCATGTTTCAACTTCAGAACCCGTCTGATTATTTTCTATACCGTCATTACCATCAACTACATTTACAGGAACTGTTCCCTGTAGATTTTGTATCTCATTCATCTCCAAGTTGCAGAGCCGAGACAATGAATTATGAGGGAAAACAAATCAGGATTCCAGAATTTGAATCTTAATGAGAAAATATGGTTTAATCCAAGGTATCGAAATCCAAACATAAATTCCAGTTCAAGCATTAGATTTTTCAAACATGTAGAACAATTAATATGCCATACCTTGCCAACAGCTTCAGAGTTTGTTCCATGGACAGTAACAGTATGAGGGTGAAGCTGCTTGCCGGTTGACTGGGTAATGTAACCATCCTGTCTCTGTTGAGCTGCTGCTTGGAATTGCGCATTAGAGAGTGGCAATCCAAGTTGTGCTGTCAACTGTCCATTCTCATCGTTGAGCCGTTGAATTTCCTCTTTCAAGCGTTTAATCTCCCCAATCTGTTCATCTGCTTTTACCTACACCGCAGAATGTTAATATCAAACAAGACAAATCTAAGAAATCAATTTACATAATTTGGTCACCACTTGACCATTCTAGTTAAAATACAATCATATCAATATGATGGGTTGAAAAGGGCATTTAAAGTAAACATTTTGATTATAACTAATTCCATTAGAGGCTATATTCTAGAGAGAGAGAAAAACAATTGGATTATCTTATACCTTGCGCTTTTGCCTATACTTGTAATCACTTCGTCTTTTGTTTTCTTTTCTTTGAGCTGGAGTGAGTGTAGATCGAGTCCCACCTTCTGATACTGTTTGATATGAAGCTTTGGATGTTTCTCCTTGATTGAATTGATGGTGTTGGTCTAGCAGAGGCTGATTCGTTGGTCCATAGTCTACAGCAGAGAAGTCGATGTTGTCCTGTACTAACCAATTGTCTCTGCCAAGCAGCTCCGGCCATCCATCTACTACGCCCCAAGAATCAGTTTGGTGTGGAAGTTGTGGCTCGTTGGGTATGTTTGAGCCAAAAAATGAATTAGATCCATCTGATGAATAACCCTCCATGTTTACCCAGATGTAGAACCTTTATTTGAACGGCCAAAACAAAGTAACAATTCTAGAATTCAACCAGATTTCTGCAATAAAAAAGAAAAAAACATATACAGGAGGAACGCAAGAGATGTAATCAGAGGTGGACAGTAAGAGTTTGAAGTCTCTGATTGTATGGAGTTAGATTATTTATTTATTGACATATTTGCTTAAGGTGGTCTCGTGGTTGAAAAACTTCAATCGCTCGACAACTCCCGACCTATTCCTACATTTTCTTATATTCTGTGTTGGCTGTTATTCGTTGGACACCGTAAGCCAACGAACAATCACGCCTGTAGAAGTAGTCCGAATTTGTAAAAGCTTACAATGTTTTATTTTGGGTAAACTTTCCTTATAGTCACCCAAATTTTAAGGTATTTTTGTATTGGTCACAAAAAAAAATTATTATTATTTTAGTCACTCCCATTAGATCAATTGCAATTTATAGTCATCCTACTATTAAAATACCTTTGATCACAAAATGAAATATCGGAATAATAACAAATTTAGTCTTCAGCATTCACCCATTTTGTTTATTTAGTTTTTTTTTTAATTCAACAAATTCAACCTTCAACATTTATACATGGTGTAAATTTGATTTTAATTCTAAAAGAAAAATTATAAATAAAAATTTATCAAATTTTCAAAAATATTATAAAACATTCAAAAAAATTATAAAATTTACTGAAATTGATAAATTTTACTATATTATTTAAAATATATATACTGTAGAGATAATTAAAATATATATTGTTAATTTAGTCTTAATTCCTAAAAGATCAACCTTGAATGCTTTAAATTATTTATGGGTATATGATTTTTGTCCATGTTTCGATTTTATTAGTAAAAACACTTCTATGTGCCTCTTAATCTTGATATAGAGCAAATTGGTTCCTCTAAAAAAATGGAGCAAATTATCTCTGATAATTTAAAAAATGAGCATCTAAGGACAATTAATCACGTTGATACTGAAATAATGCCAAGCGAGGGTGCGAATAGGTTTCGGCTTACTGTTGAATCAGGATGTTACAATCAGCACCTACGATAATTTTATATCAAAAATTAGTAGCTAAAACAATTAATAACTCCTTAGAATAATCGGCCAAATCAGCATATTTAAACAAAATTAATACGGCACTAAATCTCACTAGCTTCCACACTTACACTACCCGTTAACTATTT
Organism: Gossypium hirsutum; assembly: GCF_007990345.1. Taxonomy (NCBI): domain Eukaryota; kingdom Viridiplantae; phylum Streptophyta; class Magnoliopsida; order Malvales; family Malvaceae; genus Gossypium; species Gossypium hirsutum. The sequence goes on along the minus strand of NC_053441.1, from coordinate 57,065,574 downwards.
CGAAATCATTGAACGAAGAGAATCGAATACACCTGAAAACGACACAATTAAATATTGATTAGAGGAGTGGAACAACAATTTTTATTTTCTGGAAAGATACGGCTAAAGAGAGAAAAACAGCAACCCCAAAGTGGTGTTTAAAATGGCGACACATTACCATGGATGGCACACACGAGGGCTGCTTTGGGCGGCACAAGCAGGGAAATTTAAGGGCTGATTAGGGATAGTATAAGGCTTGAAAAAAATAAAGGAAAAGAGGGTTGGAAATAGTAGTACAAGTCAGCATTTCAAAAGCATAAATAGACAATGTTAGAAGAATAGAGATTGTTAACATAGGATTTGTTAGTTTGTTATCATTCAGTTGATTAGTCTGGTATAGTTGGTTAGGAGCAGTTACTCATATTGAAGTATATAAACATTGATAGTGTATTGATTAAAGTAGATAATAATACTAAGCAATTTCTCAGAAAAAATTCTCTCTCTAAAATCTATTCTTGTAATAGTGTAGTACCTAACATTGTGAAAATTATGTCAATGGAGTAAATCTGGTTCAGTGGATAGGTGTTATGCTTGTGTGTGTGAGGTTCTAGGTTTAAATCTTTCCTTTGAATTTTTGTCATCTTTGGTCTTAACCTCTATCCCTGATCATCTGACATAAATAATATTTTCATTCAATTAATTTCAAGGATGAGCCTACTAATTTAGTGGTAAGGCTTCAAATTACCCTAAGGTTTCGTGTTCAAGACCCCGTGTGTGCAAAGTAGAAGTATTTTTATTTCCTTACCCTATGCCGCCCATGTAGTGGTATTTGGGTTGAATTTAAACTCTAAGGGAATCTGTTTAGAGGGTAATCAGATTTAATGGGTTGAGTGGTGAGTTACTTTTTATTTACCCAAAATCTCTCCACAAACTGTCGTCACTTTCCCACTCCTTCTCTTTGCCGTTTCATTGTTTTTTTTTCCAATCTCCCTATTCTTGATTTTTCGCCATTTTTGCTCCAATAAGTCTTTGTTAATATTTTTTTTATAACAACCTTTGTTCCATCTTTAGTTGCCTTTTGGTTTCAATTTAACCTTGCGAAGGTCGGTGTCATTAGTGGTTTTTGAGCAATCTTGACGGTTGGTGGTAAGGAATATGTGAAAAGATTCGTACTTTGTTGAGTTTCACGATTTTGGGGTTAATTTGTTTCCTTCTTTGTGTGACGCGATTTTGATTACTCTGAAATCTTTGGTTTAGGTGACGTTTCTGTAACAAATAGTCTTCCGGTGAATTGAGAGATTTTTAGTACTGCTGCTACTATTCTGGGTTAGTAGTCAGATGCCAAAAGGTTGATTCCTGGTTTGATAAGGTTTATTGGTAGCAGTTTTGGTTGTTTAACGATTTAGTTTTGGGTTTCATTACTAATTTGAGTGGGTTGAATATGGATTTTAGGTTTTGGAATTCTTGCCATGATTTTGCTTCGGAAAATAGTAAGCTGTATATCCAAAAACTCAAAAAATAATGAACTGCTGAAAGTCGAAAATTGGACTGTCGACGCCATACGGCCTAGGTTAATTGGGCCATGTTGGCCCATTTTCTAAAAATTTTCGTTTAGGCCCGTTTTGATTCGTGAGTCATGTTTAGCCATTTTGTAGGGTTCGTACTGTGTAAAACTGACTTTGAAAATGTAACGTCTGATAATTTGACATTGTAGGTGATATGAATAAGGTATGTGAAATTCGTGTGCATGAACTGTTTTCTAATGAATCTGGTAGCGTGATTTGTATTGTTATGTTTGTATATGGGTATGAGGTTTGGTTACGTTATTTTTATGTTTCTGATTCTGCTATGTGATCATGCATGTGACTTTATAGCATACCAACTTGCTTTTGTTGAATTTGTGAGAATGCCATGCTTTCTAAGTTCTGTTATGGTACGACTACATGTCTTACATGCTTGTCGTTTTGATTATGTAAATGCATGCCATGTCACATTGCATGGGGTTGGGATAATATGAAAGGGAGGAATTTTTGGCAGTTTAATGGTTTGCACTATCTGTTGGTTTATCCACATATTTTTATTTGGCAGCTTGGATACAATATAGTGGTTTCACCACATATTTTTGTTTCGGTAGCTGAGTTGCAATTCAATGGCATGACCACAAATATCTGATCTAACAGTTTAATTGCGTATTGATAAGCCATCGTTGTCGGGCATCTCATGGTGGCGAGTCATCGTTTTTGGGCAACCTGGGATGAATTAATTTAGTAACAAAACACATTTGGAAGAACAAAATTTTCTACGTACTGATGTAACTTTCTAGATTTGACCATAGCGTCTAGGCTGGATTTGGGATTGTTACAGATTTGTTGAAAATTAATTGCTAATATTATTAATTTACTGTGAAATTTTCATCAAATCACTTCCATAAAACCTACATTAAACACTAGAAAGTTAACATTGTTAACTTTAGATACCAAGATGTATAACTTTTATCAAATATAAATATCTCATTAAACAAGAAAATAATACAAGTACTACATTTAAAAAATATCAAATGACTTATTAAGCAATTTTAGATTTATCTCACTCACTCTCTTTCTTTCTTTTTTAATTTTGAAGGATCATTTTTTTTAATTATTTCTTATTGTTTCATATTTGCATGCTACTTGCATGTCAGGGTAAATCATCTTTGGTAAGGCAAACTTTTGTTCGGAAAATTAACTTTAAACAATACTGCAGGAAAAGAAAAATTGGATGTCACTTAAAAATCCAGTGGTTTTTGGGACTACTTAAAATCATCTTTAGAAACTTTAAAATCATCCTCAAAGGATTTAGGAAGCCTAACAATGATGTGTTTAAACTTGAAAATAGAAATATAAAAAATTCTTTTTTATTAAAAATATGTAATACAAATGATTAAATACTAATTGAATTGATTTATTATTAGTTAATATACTAAAATAAATATGATTATAAAAGAAATTGAATAAGAAAAGAGATAAAGTACCAATTTGGCATTGGTGGGATACACTTTTAAACCAATTGTGAAAAAGTCAGTGAAGGACTGAAGTGTAACCCCAAAATTAATATATTTTATTATAAATATATATAGAAACTTCAATATAAATATATTTATTATTTATTATTTATTATTTTTAAATTAAATTAAATTTGAATACAATTTTCAAAATTGTTCATGTCATAACCTTACTTAACCCGGCTCATAAATACATTTATTTACGGAAAAGTCTGTCAATAGCTTAAGTGAAATTAATATTTCAACGACCCGTACGTCTAAAATTGAATGTGTAATAGCAAATTTATTGTCGACGTGGTATTGTTTTTGAAACAGTTTATTAATGAAATGGATGAAAGAAAATTATGTGATCCTAAATGCAATTGGATTAAATGTCACCAAGAAATGTACAAGTTTTTGTGCCCACCGTGGAAAAGTTAGATTAAAATAGAATAAATTGAATGGTTAGATAATTATTTTTATACTGTGAGTAAAATTTTAAAGTTAAATGATTAAAATATAAATACACTTATAGTTGAGTGATTATTTATATATTTTCACTAATTTTCATTTTAAAAAAAAGTAGAGAGGAGATTGTTAGTGGTGCCAATGGTCGGGTGAGTTGAAGATGGTGATGTGTCATGTATGATGGTGTGTATTGCTAAGAGTGAGAGAGGGTCCAATTGTTTTTTGATAGGATTTGTTGAATTTTTTAAATTTAGCATTAAATTGATAGAATAAGTAAACTTTAAATATCTAAATTTTTTATTAGGTCAACAAAAAAGTCCGAATCAACTTGTCGTCCCTCAACTAGCGACAACTAATAAAAGAGTGTTAATTTCAAAAAATTGTGTAATTAAATCGAAAAAATTAATAGCTGAAAGTTATGCATAATTAAATTTACTTTACCTTAACTAAAAATTATCATTCCACTATTCATCTCCCTTAAAAAAACATTAAAAATGGAGAAAATAAATATGAATTGTAGGGATCATTTTCCTCTGGAAAATAAAAATTCAAAAAGAAAATTAGATTGAGGAATTCTTGAAAAATATGAAAATTTTGGTCTTTGCAAAAACATAATATTTTATTAAAGAAAAGTCGTGACTGATATTTTTGTTAAGTGTGATCATCTTTTATAAAGAGATTTTAAAAATCTTTTAAAAAGACAAATTTAAGGTATGTGTTGAATTTTAAAGAAAAAAAAAAGTTCAGGAGTCGATTACACATAGGGAAGGTTAAAACACCCTTATAACACCCAAAATTGATACATTCTTAATTACGCAGTTGTCAAAAAAATTTCAGAATTTAAAAAAGAAAGATCTAATATTAATCCCTTGAAATAAAACACTTATTTTTCGAGTGAATTAAAATTTGTATAATAATTTTCAGTATCTCCTCATATCCATGAAAATAAAATAAAAAATATATTAAAAAGGAAAAAAGGATATCTTCGAATGAAACTTCTCTGCTAGGTGGAGTAGGAATAAGGATGACAGTACAATAATTGTTGGAGAGTAATACCAACGACCACCCAAAGTAAAGCAAGGACTCTTTATATGTTAAAATATCATATAACTCCAAACACCCATCTTAAATGCAATGTGATCCAGAAATGTTTAAGCTTTTATCCCCAAATCACTCACAAATAGGGGTGACTCATTATGGGAAATGTGTTAAAATTGAATATTTGTCTCATTCAAAAAATCTCATGTTAGAAAATTGGTGAGAAAATTCTACCCCCATAGTCAAGTAATTTCATAGTGGTTGAGAAATAAATAGTGAATCTTTAATTTTCTTTCACGATAGAAAATGACATTAAAAAAGTCAGCAAAGAAGAAAAACACAGAAAATTATAAATAAAATGGCTAGTCCATATTCATAAAATTTGTATTTTAAAGAAGTGCAATTTTAAAATTTCATCAAATTTAAAATTTTCCCACATTTTTGAAAGCAAATATTGAAAAAAAGAACACAAATGCAAATTCATATAGTCATTCTTTTCTATTATCTCATTTTTGCAATGATGAAATGTTTAAAATTATTCAGATCACAATTTTACATGATCCTCTCCATAAATACTTTTACCTGCTATAAAAATAAAGTCTAATAATGAAAAAAACCCATCAATATGTATATGCTTTTTTTTCCTTTTTCTTATTTTATTTATAAATGTTTAACATCCTAAAAATTGGGTTAAAAGAAATAGCTAGGGATAAAATTTAAAATCTTTTTTTCTCTTTTAAAGTATAAGGTAAGAGAGTTTGAGATAGTTGAGTATTGATTTTGAAAAGTGCTTTTAAAAAGTGTTGTAGAAAAGTATCTTTGAGAAGTTTAGTTTAAGATTTAAGTGTTTAGTATTAATGTCAAAAAGTACTTTTGAGAAATAAAACGTCAATTTTAGACATGATATTATAAAGTAACAAATATGCATTTAAATAATATTAAAATTAATTAATATTATGATATTTTAGTAAGAATATAAAAAATAATTTATTATAATTTTTTGTTAATATTTTAATAAATAAAATATAAATTTTAAATATTTTTAAGCAACAAATATTAATTATTTATAAAATTTAATTAGAATATATAAATTATATTTTAAATATTTAAATATAACCATTAAATATTTGTAATTAAATATTAACATATTTGTATTATTTTATTTTAAAATGTGTTCTTGGAGGGATGAATTAGTAATTAAGCACTCAAAAGTGCTTTTGGGTAAGAAAAGCTAAAAATTTTAGCTTCTCCATTAGGCCAAAAGTGCTTTTGAAAAGCCAAAATCTTAGTAAAAAGTTACTAGCTTAGAACAACTTTTCTCTGAAAAGTGTTTTTTAAGCCAAAAGTGCTTCTTCACAGCAATGCTAAACAAGCCCTTAGTATGCCTTAAAATTTATTTGTGTTAAAAGATAATAATAATGAACTTGTTAGTTTAGTGGTAAGGCCTTAGTCTACCTATAGGTCTCAAGTTCGTAACTCCTTGTGTGTATTCAACCAAAATATTTTTCTATTTTTATCCCACAAAAGTGTCAAATTTTTAAATTAGCCCAACCCAAAAACTTTTTTTCCAATTTAGTCCTTATTTTAAAATTTGTCCTAATTCTACAAAAGCACCTTCAAGCTCTTTTCTCTTCAAATCAACTCTCAAAGCAAAAGGAGTCAAAGTTTTCAAAATCAATCTCTCTTCAAGTAGATCACCAATCTCCTCTTGAAAACTAATGTAACACCCCAAAACTCGGCCTAAAAGTATGGATCGAATCTCAGAGGTTACTTTGAACACCGAAGTGATCTAAAATAATTTTACAAAATGAATTGTTAACATCTCATTTATAACTCATTTTTGCTAAAATCAAACTAAGTCGTTTAACCACTCAGGATTCAAACAAAAATTTTAAATTAAGTTAAAAACATTAGAAAGTATAATTCCGCAGTTTCAAAAGTTCAGTCCCAAAATAAAAATTTATGAAAATCCAGAAGTAAAGCTTATACCACAGTCCCTATTAACACTTATAGTCCCAAGAAGTTAGAAAAAACTAAAATTGAATCGAAACACTTTATTAAATCAAATCTCACCTCTTCCGTCTGAGTCTTCTAATATGTCGAGTCTAGCTACAGAACACGAGAGTACCTAAAAGGGAGAAAATTAAGGGGGTGAGCTACGCGAGCTCAGTGTGAGTCCAAAACACAACAGTCGGTAAAAGAGGGGATAACACCATAAATATTTCAGACAAGCACTATATGATGGTCACTTACGAAAATCTTACATCGATAAGTCAATATATAGTACCAAACTACATAAGCAATGTCTCAAACACATGTAATAATCAAATTAGTACAAACATTTGCAAATAATTTTAAAAAGAATGCCCGTCCACCCTGCACACCACATAGAACTGTCGAAGCCTTTTTTTTAATAAAAAGGGGTCGACTTTTATTTTGAAAATAAAAACGAAAAAAAAACTAGAGTCGCCACCGATATTTTTTTTGAGGTGTGATCGGATCACCTTCCAATTCAATCGTTTTAACAAAACGTTTCGATTTTACTAAAACAATGATTTTGGTCTACGAAATTTGAGAAAAACGGATCCGGGAGTCAGTTACGTGCGACGAAGGATTAACACCCTTGTCATGCCCAAAATTGATACCTAATTGATTAATTAATGTCTTAATGTCGAAAGTTGAAAATTTTGAAGAGACTTAAAATACGATCCTTTTTATTAAAATTACCTAAAAGAATTTAAAAAAGGGTATATTTCACGTCAACCGAGAAAAAGAATTATACCCCGTGAGTTAGGACATAACCTTAAATCTCGAAATGAGAATAACACCGAAAATTTTATTTATTTTTAGAATTTTTTTATTATCTCAGTTTTAGAAAAGAAATCATGTTCCATAAGTTGGAAAACGATCTTTTTAATTCTCGAGAGAATTTTAAAAATGTGTTTTTGAAAAATGATTCGTATATTTGGATTTATCAAAAAATTTTGAAATCCCGTAAGTTAGGGAACGACTTTTCAAATTCCAAAATACAAAATATTGCTTATTTTCTAATTTTTTTATATTTTTTTACAAATTTGGGTAAAAATGTGTAATCTTTAAAATAATACATGAATGAAATGTTGCATTAATAAATAACAATAATGAATATAATAAAGACAATTTACGAGAATCATATAATATACACTACTTTAACATTAATAAGAATAATCAAAAGATAAATAAAATAAATAATAACAATGGTAATAATGCCAAAGTATGCACATAAAAGGACAATACCAACTTTTAAAAAAAACAAATAAAATAAATACATAAATAATGTAAGGGAAAATAGTTTATAAAAAATATTGAAAGTAAAGAACCAAATTAAAATATAAACGAAATTTAAAGACACAATTTGGAATAAAATATGTAAATAAATGAAATAATAAAAAAACATAAAAATAACAACGACGACGACGACAACAACAACAACTACAACAACAACAGCAACAATAACAATGAAAGTCAAGAATAAAATAAATAAAATAAAAGCATCATTAAATACGAAAATCAAAATAAAAAAAGAAAGGGTAAGCAAATAAATAAAATAAATAAAACACAACAAAAAAAAAGAAAATAAAACCTAGACAGAGATAAAAGGGGATTAAATTGACATTGAAATAAAATTAAGAGTCCAAATCCTAATAAAATAAGTTTATGAATATAAGAGGGGCTAAAACTATAACAAAATAGACGCAGAAGGACTAAATTGAAGTTTAATCAGAAATTTGGGTAAAAATCGAGAATGAAAATAAGGTAGAGGACCCATTTGAAAGGCGCGAATAACTCAGAGGGACCAACTGGGGAAATATCCCCGCCCTCTAAAATGCGCCGTTTTGCTAGGACCATATCGAAAATGAAATAAAATTTGAAGTACAAATTAGAAAATAAAAAAAAGGATTGGATTAAGACAATTGAAAAATGCGGAAGGGTCTAACGCGCAAATAGACCCTTCCACAAAACACGCTGATCCTTTTGCGGGTCCAATCCACGCGCAGGTTAAAGGGGTGAAACGACGTCGTTTTGGCCACTGGGGTTAATGCCCAAAACGGTGCCGTTTCAATCCTCTATAAAAACCAATTTTTTTAAAAAAAATTCATTTCACCCCATTCTTTGAAAAAAAAAACTCATATCACTCTCCCCCTCTCTCTCAAATACCCTCTCCGGTCGCTGGCGACGGTCACCATCCACGGTGGCTGAAAAATTGAAAGAAGGCCATTTTTTAACTTTTCGACTTCCTCGACTCAAAAAACGTCGTTTTTCATCGAAAACAACGAACCTCGTCCCCCCACGACAGCGCAAATGCGAGAAAAGGGTAAGGTTCGACCCCTTTCTTTTTTATTTTTCTTAAAAACTAGTAGAAATATAAGTAGAAAAGAAATAAAAACAAAAGAACAAAAGAACCACCTTTTTTTGTTTCTCATTGCCTTTTTTGTATTGATTTTTGTCGTAAAAAATTTACATTGATTTGTCCATGGCTTTTATAGCCGAAAAATACAATGTTTTTCTATTTACTGTTGTGCTCTCTTTTGCTTGGTCTGCATGTATGGGGCAAGGACGCATGCTATGGTGGCAGAGAGAGCGTGGAGGGTACGGAGGTGCTGACATGGTAGCACGCGTGAGGAGGTTGGCGCGCGTGGGAGGAGCGGCAGCTAAAGGGGTCAAGTTTTGGGCCACTTGAGCCGTTAGTTTTTTTTATTTTTGGACTTGTAATGTTTATTTTGGGTTTGTAACTTATTTTGTTGGGCCCGGGCAGATTGGGCCTATTACAAGAACTATAAAAGGTTCATCCACCCTACACACTACAATGTGGAAACTAAGCCACTCGAAATCATAATATGCAGCTGAGCTGACATATATATAGAATCACGCGGTAAACCGCTGTTCAGAAATATTACAGTTGAACTACCGAAACAGGCTCCCTTCTCTTTATAACCAAAACCCCAATTTTATGCATATGTATGAATGCACATCATATTCAGTCAGTCAATTGTAAAATTTTTATGCGATTGCAAAATGCACACAACATACAAACATTCATACAGAAAACAAAACACACAAGTTCAATCAATCAAATTTAGAATCAATTAGGTTTGTAACTATTTACTAATAACATCACATAACATTTAATCAAACTAATAAATTAACACATTAGTTACGAACAAATGCACAAATTCTAACTAATCAGAGTCCTAAACATTCTTACTAAGTCTTAACTGGGGTTAGAATACACAGAGGCACAAAACGAGTCAAAATATGACACAGAACAAAAATCTACAAAACAAGGCCACATGACCGTGTGCCCCAACCATGTGGAAGTTCCTAAGCTGTGTGGAGGTCTACACGCCCCATGTGAAGGAGGCACACGCCCGTGTAAATAGCTTGTGTAACTCTCTGTCTAAATTTGATAAAATAGAGTGCAGCGTAGACACAGCCATGTGAAAATCTCACACGCCTGTGTGGCTGAGGGACACGACCGTGTGTCCAAAACCCACACCCGTGTGAATATTGACTAAAATTCCCAAATATTAGCCACACGGCCGTGTGGCACAAAAATTGGCCCGAAAGCCCTAATTCCCAAATTCACACGGCTCTGTGGACTGCTCGTGTACAGCACATGCCTGTATGGCCACTCATGTCGTCATGAAACCACACTGAATTAGGCTGTAAAATGTGCCTTTGTTGTCAAAATGTTCCCAAACCCAAGATAACTTAGAAATACACCAAAAACACACAGAATTTCAAACAATTCCATAACAATCGACACTTCGATTGGTCAATTTCAAAACATACAAAATATGTCAAATTTCACAGAATCAAATCAAAAATTCGATAACAAAATTGAAGAGTTTCTGAACAAACACCTTAATCGCGATTCCCAGCACCAAGAACCATTCGATTCGCTCCACCAAACTGTTCAGAAACCTTAGTTTAACAAACCAATTAATGAAACCTTCAATTCAATAACAAATAGAAAACAAAAAAAATTCTATCAATAACCCCTAAAAACAAAACCTACCTTCTTCTCTTCTGATTAAATAAACACACGATGATAAGACTCCCTTGATAGACAACAAGTAACTATAAAATGGAAGAAGAAAAGAAAGTTACAAAGAACAAGGTGGAAAAGAAGGGAAGAACGTGTAGAGAAAATTGGGAAAAAGAACGTAAAATTGTTAGGTTTTGAAATAAAAATAAAATAAATAAATATTTAATTTTTTATATAGAATTTTAATGGTATTCTATAATTTAATTTTATTAGAAAAAAACAAATTTAATGGATAATTAAAAACTAAAAAATATAAAAAAAATTGAGAGAGAGTCACTTCTTGTAAATTTAGTATATGACGTAACTTGTTATATATATATATGAGTAGGTTTTAATTTGATTTGACGAAAACTCATAATTAACTAATAATTTTAGCAATTAATGTTCATTAAATCAACTCTAAAATTTAAATCAAACACTAATAAGCTAACATTGTTACCTTTAAGAAACCAAAATATATAACTTTTTGCCAAATACATTTATCACATTGAACAAAAACCAACAATACAGCATTATAAAAAAAAATTGTGAAACTCATATACCCATTAATATATTAACCCTTAGCCAATTAAGTCCAATGTAGTTTTAATTGAAAATTATATATATATTATTATGTGTCTAAAATATGTTGTTAGTCCCTGTATTTCTATAAAATTTAAGATTTAGTCAATATACTTTAAAAGTTATAAATTCAATCCCTTACAATTTTAGTAAATCATTATCATCATTGGTAATTTTTTGTCAAAATTTGTTAACGTAACATGTTTATTACTTGTCAATCAAATATCACGTCATATAAGGGAAACCTAATTAATATGTCAAGTTGACAAATTTTGACAAAATAATAGTTACAATGTTAATGATAGGACTAAGATTTTTAAATAAAGATGGTAGGACCTAATTTTTAACTTTTTAAGTACAATGACTAAATCTCAAATTTTATGAAAGTATAAGCACTAATAGCATATTTTAACCTTATTCTATTTTAAAAGATTTAAAAAAATTTAGGTCAAAATATGTTGTTAATGCTTGTACTTGGACAACATTTAAAATTTAGTCATTGTACTTAAAAAATAACTCCTCTTACTTTCCTTATTTAAATAATCCGGTCCTACCATTAATACTATTAGTATTTTTGGTCAAAATCTATCATATTGGTATATATGTTGATTAGGCTATCTTCATATGACGTTGCATATGATAGAAAATAAACATGTTAAGTTAACAAATTTTCACATAATTACCAACAATGATAATGATTAGACTAAAATTTTTAAATTGAGAAATTAGGGGGATTGGATTTTTTAACTTTTAAAGTACATGGACTAAATCTCAAATTATAAAAAGTACAGGGGGAATAGCATATTTTAACCAATATATTATTGTGAGAAAAATAAAAGAATATATAGTATTTAAAAATTATATTTTATTAAGGTATTTTTTTACGGATTATGTGGAGTAATGTGAAGAAAATTTAGGAGAAATTATATTTTCTTTGTATGTGAAGAAGACTTGATACCAATGAAAAAGTAAAATCTAGATTAGTGTTGTAACCCCCCCCCCCGGCCCAACCCGGCCGAGTGAATTTAATGTGGGAGAAGTGTGCGAGGGTTGAAACATATTAAAGCATGCTCTCTGTGCTATTTTATCATTTCAACTTCCCTTTTCCTACTTTTTTTATTTTCTTGCCTTAATTCGTCTTCAAATCATGAACTACAACGCTTGCTTTCATCTTCTTTTAGCTTTATTCATACCATGTTCCGTACTTTGCTTGGCTATGACAGCCAGGAATCTCAACTCCGATCAGTTTGCACTTCTGAAGTTTAAGGATCGCATTGCCGATCCTCAAATGTCTTGGCAAACAATTGGACGGCCTCTACCTCTGTTTGCAGGTGGATTGGTGTTTCGTGTGGCATCATCCATAAAAGAGTTATAGCTTTGAATCTTTCAAGCATGAATCTTAGGGGTACTATCCCTCCATACCTTGGAAATCTTTCATTTCTACTCTCTCTCGACTTGAATCGCAACAGTTTCTATGGCCTGCTACCTAAAGAATTGGGTCAATTGCATCGTTTGAAGATCTTACAATTAAGCTTTAACAGTCTTAATGGGGAAATTCCATCATGGCTTGGGAACTTACACAAAGTTCAAAGGTTGCAAATGACAAATAATACTTTTACAGGCACAATCCCTCAAACACTTGTCAACATGTCCAATCTAGAGATCTTTAACTTGATATTTAATCAATTATCTGGCCAGGTTCCATCTTCCATCTTCAATATTTCTTCTCTGACGATTATTGCTCTCTCCGGTAATAGCTTACCAAGTAGTTTGCCTAATGATATGTGTCAACATCTTCCCAAGCTTGAAGGGCTTTACTTGAGTTGGAATGAATTTTCTGGTAACATTCCATCAAGTATAGGCAAATGCAACAATCTTAAAAATTTGTCATTGTCCTATAATCAATTTGTGGGAATCATTCCGAGAAGTATTGGAAATCTGTCAAGACTTGAAGAATTATATTTAGGGTTTAATAACCTAGAAGGTATGCATTTTCCTTAATGTCTTTAATTTAAACACATTTTACCTCTTTTGTTTTTAAATTGTAAAAAAATTATTTGTAATATAAATACAAAAAATAAGAACATTATCTTTCAAGGAAAAATACTTAATTAGCTGAACTAATATACTTAAACATGATTAGAATCTAACATATCCATATTATTTCATAACGAAAAAAAAAATAAAAAAAAAAGCCTCTTTGATTTACACTTACGAAATAGTTAGCTTTACACCTTGATTTTTCAACTATGTTAATTTGCAGGTCAAATTTCGGAGGAAATTGGTAATCTTCTTAGTTTGGAAATGCTTAGTATTCAAGCAATTAAAGGTCTTACAGGTCCGATTCCATCTCCCATCTTCAACATTTCTTCTCTGAAAGCTATTGGTCTCTCCGAAAATAGCCTATTAGATAGTTTGCCTAATGATATGTGTCAACACCTTCCCAAGCTTGAAGGGCTTGACTTGATTTCGAATGAATTATCTGGTAACGTTACATCAAGTATAGGCAAATGCAACAACCTCAGAATTTTGTCACTGTCCATTAATAAATTTACGGGGATCATTCCAAGAAGTATCGGGAATTTGACACAACTTGAAGAATTATATTTGGCGTTAAATAACCTGGAAGGTATTAAAATTCCCTGGTTTCTTTAATTTAAAATATTTTTTATAAAAAAGTTTAATTTCGTTAAAATATTTTATTTAGGACAAAACGAATATATGAATTTTAAAGAATTATTAACACCGTTAAAACTTTTTACAGAATTCAGATCCATTATAATTTCTTTTGGTTATATTGTATTTGAAACAAACATTGTAACCCTTAACATGTTATTTATTAATTTAATGATTTATTCTTAAAAAAATGATAATGTGAATTTTAATGAATTGTCAACACTATTAAAATTATTTATTAAATTCAAATCTATTATAAAAATTTTTGATTACATTGATATTAAGTTTATTTTATTTTTCAAAATGTTACATTAACACAAATATTTTAGACCAAAATTTTTAATTGGAGCTTATAGAATATATAGCTTGGATTTTAAATTTCACTCTTAATCTTTATATCGTATTTCCACATTTGGGGTTTTCCTTTCTCTTTTTGGGCATTGTAATTTACTTGATTTAACTAAGCAGAAAGCTCGAAACCATTTTCTAATTGATCTTATCAATTCCACAGCTCACCTTCTCCATGGTTTGTTGATTCCTTTTAAGTTTTTCTTATTTTTTGTCCTATTTTCTTTTATATATATATAAATTTTTGGTATTCTCTATGTCTATTTTACTGTTTATGTATGTTTTACTTTCCTATTTTATAATTTTTAAAAACATTTTCTACATTTTTTTAAAAAAAATCTGAATTTTTAATTTTTTTTAATTTTTCATAATAATATTTTTGTACCATTTTATTAATGCTTCCAACTTTAAATATCAAATTGGTACAAATAATTTTTTTAGGTACCAAAATAATAATTAAATACAACTTTAAGGGCTAAACCAACATCTAACCTTTAGAACAATATTGTATTTGAAATAATTTTATTGATGTTATATTATTTTGATTTCTTAGACTTGTATTGATGCAAGTTTACCATTAAACCGAATACTCATACAGAATGATTTAAAATTTTTGCTTTCCAAATCATAATTAATTATTATTCACAATCTCTTATTCTGTGTCATCTTTAAGATTGATTAGATGCCACATTCTCATGCCAAAGTTTTATTTTTATTTGATTTAAAGTTTTACAATGTATTATATATTTTTGTAAATTTGATAATGATGATTTCAATGCAAGACTTGGGCTAAGAATAGTGAGGAGTTCATTTTTAGTTTGGAGTACAGATTTTATATATTATAACATGGAATGGTTTTTTTTTATATACAAATCACAATGGACTAATTACTACTCAAAAATTCTTATTATATGCCATTGTTCAAATTGATTTGATCACATTTTCCATGCCAGAATTTTATTTTTATTTGATATAAAGTTTTACAGTTTTTTATTTTAAAGATGTATTTTAGTGTATTATATATTTTGTGAATTTGGTATTCAATGAATATGTATACTAAAAGATGTAATTTTACAGGTAATTTACCATCTATGACCAATGCTCTAAAGCTTGAGTATCTTATATTGAGGGGAAATAAACTTAGCGGAAACATTCCCAACTCAATCTCCAATGTTTCCATGCTTAAGTTTCTGGACTTGGTAGATAACTTATTCTCTGGCCCAATCCCTAAAACGCTTGGCAACTTAAGACACCTTGAACGGCTCCAAATCATGAATAACAATTTGATCACAGGATCTGCTGATCATGAGTGGACCTTTCTTTCTTCTTTGGCAAATTGCAGGCATTTGAGAAAAATAGTTGTTTCAGGAAATCCACTGAGTGGCATTCTTCCTACTTATATTGGGAACCTTTCGACATCCTTGCAACGTTTTTATGCCGACCATTGTGAGCTTGAAGGTAATATCCCAATGCAAATAGGTAACTTAAGCAACATGTTGGTTTTAGAACTTGGCTATAATAAGTTAAGTGGATTTATTCCAACATCAATAGGAGGACTGCGAAATCTCCAAGGTCTGGGTCTTTTCTCTAATAAATTAGAAGGGCCTATCTCAGAAAGCCTTTGTGATTTGGAAAGATGATACAACTTGCTTTTAGGGTTGAATAAGTTGTATGGATCCATACCCTCTTGTTTTGGTAATATTACTTCTTTGAGATATCTTTATTTAGAATCCAACAAATTGAGTTCTGCAATACCCTCGACTCTGTGGAATCTTAACGATATATTAGAAGTAGATTTATCATCAAATTACCTTGACAATTCACATGCTCTTGATGTCGGTGATTTAAGAAGTCTGCTGAAACTAAATTTATCAAGGAATATTCTCACGGGCGATATCTTATCTACATTTGGGGGTCTTAAAACTTTGGTTTCATTGGATTTATCAAATAATATACTACATGGTCATATCCCTGAATCGTTTGGTGGTTTGATTAGTTTGGAATTCTTGGATATATGCAATAACAATCTCTCTGGTGTCATTCCCAAGTCTTTGGAAAAGCTTTTATATCTAAAGTATTTTAATGTGTCTTTCAATAGACTTGAAGGGGAAATTCCCATCGAAGGATGTTTTTCAAACTTTTCTAGCACATCATTCATGAAGAATTATGCACTTTGTGGTCCACCTAGATTGCTAGTCCCACCTTGCAAAAACGACATCCACAAAAATTCCAAAATGACTTTATTGCATGCTTTTAGGTATAGTTTACCAACAATTGGTATTGTCATAGTACTAATAGTCTTAACTATTATTTACAGAAGATGCCAAAGTAGGGGTACAACTCTACCAATTAGGGATGATTTGTTGTCTTTGAAAACACTGAGAAGAATTTCACATTATGAACTTTCACAAGCAACTAATGGGTTTGAGGAATGTAATATGCTTGGTTTTGGGAGTTTTGGATATGTATATAAAGGGAGGCTTTCAGATGGAATGGAAGTTGCAATAAAAGTTTTCAATTTGCAAATAGAGGGAGCATTTCAGAGTTTTGACATTGAATGTGATGCTATGCGTAATATAGTTCATCGTAATATTGCCAAGGTCATTACTTGCTGCTCAAGTGTTGACTTCAAAGCCTTGGTGTTTGATTACATGTCTAATGGAAATCTTGAGAAATGGTTACATTCTAATAACTGTTTCCTTGATATCATACAAAGGGTCAACATAATGATAGATGTTGCGGCAGCAGTAGAACATCTTCACAACGAACATCCAACACCTATAATTCATTGTGACTTAAAACCAAGCAATATTCTACTGGATGAAGACATGGTTGCACATGTAGGAGATTTTGGCATTGCCAAATTGTTGGGAGAAGGTGATGTAATGAAGCAAACCATGACTCTTGCAACTATCGGGTATATGGCACCAGGTGAATTTTTTTATTTTTGTATGATTATTTTCTTGATTTGCATTTTATATTTTTGCTTCATGCGTCTGTGGATATATATTTGAATAAGCATTTTAGAAATAATTAAGGATTAATGATGCTCTAATTATACTTGAAATGCAGAATTTGGATCAACTGGAATTGTTTCTATAAAATGTGATGTATATAGTTATGGGATCATCCTTATAGAAACTTTCACAAAGAAAAAGCCAACTGATAATCTTTTTTGCTGAAGAAGTGACTATAAGGCATTGGATGGAATGTTCATTGCCGAAAGGAGCAATAGAAATTGCAGATGCTGATTTATTAAGAGAAGAGGATGAGTACTTTGTTGTTAAAGCAAATTGTATTTCAGCCATCATGGAGTTGGCTCTGAATTGTTCAACTGAGTTACCAGAAGAAAGAAAAGACATGAAAGATGTTGTGGTTGAGCTAAAGAAAATCAAACAAAGGTTGCTAAACAACATCAAACATGTTTAACAAATATGGTGAGTAATGAGTACGCTTGCGGTTATTAATTCACTCTTAATTTTTCCATTAATTTAATAATTTTAATCTATTTTAGCATTATAATCATAGATATCTAATATGTCAATATTCGTTTCCATGAATTTTGTTTTAAAAATCGTGGAAATTAATATACTAATTTTCTTTCTTTTGCTCCCATGTACTAGGCTTTATTCGGAATTCAAACTTCTTTTGCAAAATAAAGATGCATGGAAACCAATAAAACGAGCAGCAGGCCTTACCATGATTTAGTTTTATGGTAGCTTTGGGGCATCAAGTTTTTTTCTTTATTAGATTGGATTTTCTTAGTTTCTTACTTCATTTACAATATAATTGTGTTTCAATCTTTTGCTAAGGATTTTATTATTGGATTTTTAGTTGCTTTTCTTTAATTAATATGATATTTACTTTCATTAAAAAAAGTATGCATTTAAATTTCATTTATTGTGTTGACGGAACTCTCAAAAGATGGTATTATTCTCGTGTTGAGATTATCTCTTGTTTAACACCCCTCGCTTGGTCCAGTCACCGGACCTGAGCTATAACTACTACCACAGTATAGCTTGTACTTTTGCTACGGCACACAAGTTGAGTATAGCTTGTACTTTTGCTACGGCTCAGAAGTTGACGCAGCTCATGTATTAACATAGTTCGCATGTCAATACAACTCATAGATTACATAACACACATTTTACTACTTTATAGACTAGCTCGCACTTAGTCACTTTACAAAGAGCTCGCACGTAATTACTTTACAAAGAGCATGTACATACAAGCCATACAAAGTCAGTTCACACATAATTTTAATGAACCAGTTCACATATTAAGTTACAATTACAGATCTTACATTTACAAAGTCCACACATTGACACAGATCACATATAAACACAATTTGCATATAAACACTATTTGCATATAACTCAGTTCACATATAAACACAGTTCGCATATAACTTAGTTCTCATATAAACACAACTTACATATAAACATAGTTTGCATATAAACACAATTCACATATAAACACAATTTGCATATAACTCAGTTCGCATATACACACAGTTCACATATAACTCAGTTCACATATAAACAAAACTCACACATTGTCACAGTTCACCTCATAACTATTTATATAGAGTTCGCTTATAACTATATTATGGATTGGTTACTCTTACTTTGCGTGGATAATTAACTCACGCGTTACTACAAATGCAGTTCACGCAGAAAAATACAGTGATAGTTCACATATGTAATACATTGACAATTCACACATTCAATACAATGACAGCTGGCATTGAATATGCAATGAGGTTCGCATATTCAAGTAATCTCATATATCCAATAAGGCCTAAATACGTTCACCAAGTGTACAAGCATAACAATGCCAATCTAGTTAAACAAATGTGTCTTTCATCAAGCATTACTAACCAGTAAATACATATAGGTATATGACATATATCCATTAAAAATCCAAGTCACATTCATGAACCAAGATACCATAATTCAAATTGCACACATGAGCATGATTTTCCTTTCAACAGATCATAGTATGATTACAAGTTTTATCTTTATATAAACACTCTATCGGCTCCATTTTATTTGTCCCTGGTACCTAAAACCGTCTATTGTCTTAAACGTCTTCTCTCAAAGGCCTAAACATCCTCCCTAGACTCAACGGCAATAGAAAGACAGAATAATAGATATATGGGTTTTGAGTCAAATAAACATGAAACAAACAGAACTGTAAATCAAAGATAAAGACTTACAATGAATACTACGATATTATTTTTCCAAGAAATATTTACACCGGCACCTCTGATACCAATAGGGGGAAGGGTGGTAGAGTGCGTGCTATGTGCGGAAGGCTATAGACTCTTTTAATTTACAAAAGGAAAGTGTTTATAGAAGAGAAAATATAAAAGGGAAAACTATACGATATTTTCAAGATGCCTCTACAATTGATAGCCTATCTTTATTTATAGTCCAATTTCAAAAATTCTATACAATTGTATTTTGAATCTTGAACAGTGATTCTGATAAGGATCCCTTCTTGAATGGATGTGGTTGCTTCCACGTCGCATTTGTCATGTTTCTTGTGTGATCATGGTTGCTTCCACGTTTCACCGTCTTTTCCCATCATGGATTTGATGGTTGCTTCCACATTGCAAAACTTTTTTGTCTTTATCTGGACGCCTTTGAACATCATAGGCATAAAAAAAACATTATAAATTTGTTAAGGGGAAATTAAGAAATAACAATTTTTCTGGTAACAAAAAGTCTTTTAGGAGAAAAACTTCTAGAAAACTTAAAAAACTAAGTTATAAATGCTTTTTAGGTGTTAAGAAAGATCATATAGTCAAAAACTTTTCTAACAAAAGAAAAGAGGCTAGAAAAAGGATCAAAAGTCTTGAAAAACAAGATTTAAAAATATGTTATAAAAAGGAAACAAATCCTAGTAAAATACTATCAGAAACAAATTTTGATAATAATAAAGATTATATATTTGTGTTAGAAAATTCTAGAAACACTAGAATGAAAAAACTACAAACAATTATTCAACAAATAAAAGTTGGAAAAGATGATGTAATTACCTTTTCAAATTTTCAATCAAGGAAATATTATACATATATTAAAATTACATTCAGTTTAAAGAATATAAAAAATATTCTTTACATGCTTTATTAGATATAGGAGCTACAACCAGTAGTTGTCAAAAAAATGTCATTCCTGTAGAAAAATGGAAATTAATGAAAAATCCTATAAATGGAATATGAATAGATGGTAATGAAACCATAATTCAATATAAGGCTAGAAATATATCAATTTACATGAACAATTTAAGATTTGTGATTCCAAAAATATTATGTTTTCCTGCGATGCATGGAGATATATTATTAAGAAATAATTTTATATATCAGCATCTACCATTTTCTATAGATAGAAATTTAATTATTTTATCTGTAGAAAAGTCTTCAGTGGAAATACCACTTGTAGAAAATCATAAGTTTGTGTGTGATAAAAACTTTACACCAACTAGAAAAGAACAAATTAAACAACTAGAAACAAATCATTGGTTGTTTAAAATTCTTGAAGATAATTTTAGTGAAGAACCATTAAAATTATGGAATAATAGTCTTAGACACTATGATATTAAATTGGAAAATCCCAATATGGATGAATTTGAAGTTCAAATAAATGAACTATTAGAAAAGGGATTAATAGAAAAACTAATAGTCCACATTCTAGTCCTGCTTTTATGGTAAGAAACCATGCCTAAATAAAAAGAGGAAAAGTTAGGATGGCAATTAATTATAAAAGGTTAAATCAAAATATTATTTTTTGATGGATATTTTATTCCAAGAAAGGTTGTTTTGATTAATCAGGCTAAACAAGCTAAATACTTTAGTAAGTTTGATTGTAAATAGAGTTTTTGGCAAATCATGCTAACTAATAAATCTAAACCCTTAATAGCCTTTAGTGCTCCTAATGAACATTATCAATGGAGAGTAATACCATTTGGGTTATGTAATGCTCCACAAATTAAAGACTAGATTGTGTGAGCTCCAAGTTTATACATTGTTGCGTTCCGCAAAAGGCAACTAAAAGATAGGAAAACAAGACAAAGTAAGCATTTTAAAATACTTAGCAAGTTCATAAGCATAGAATGATTAGCTTGCCTCATTTAAAACCTATAAGTAATTACTTAACCAAGTTGCCAATTAAACCTAACCATGGTAGTACAATTTCCACAAGATGAGTTCACACAATCCTTCCATATGCTAATTCAATGTACAAGAAACTCTATTATAATTTAATGCTTTAGTACCACACCAAAATCAATTCCACATTCAACCATGGACATGTTCATATTATCCCATTTGAACTCATCGCTCAAACTTTGTTCATTTCTTGACGATCATTGTAATACAGAAAGGGACACCAAAGTACATATAAAGGCACGAAAATGCAATCAAGGGCACCAGAGTGCAATCAGGGGCACGAAAATGCAATCAAGGGCACCAAAGTGCAATCAGGGGCATTAGAGTGCAATCATACATCAACATGTAAGCAACTCAAATTACATACACACATACACAATTTATAATTCAATTATCTATAACAATTAAATATAAGTATACCATATAAACTTACCTAGAAAAAATGATAGTAAGCGAAGTGTCAGGCCTAATCTACAATTTTCTTTTTTCCTCGACTAACTTCTGGTCAATTCAAATCTTAAACTATATTGTAATTCATTTCAATTTATCAGTTCCAATTACCTTACAACACCTTATTCTATACATATGACACTTAAATTTTAATTTTCACAAATTCACTAATTTTTTTTACATTTTATTCATTTTAGTCCCTAAAACCAAAATAACCATAACTTTCATATTCAAGCTTCGTTTTTCAATCGGATTTCAATTTCATCATTCTATAACCCTCTAGAATCAATAATTATATAAATTTCATGTCAATTTCAAAATATTTACACTTTAGTCCCTATACTCAAAACTAGTAATTTTCTCATTACAAAATAGTCATATTTAACATCTAAGCTTAACATTCAACCAATTAATACCAAAAGCTTAATAATCATCAATGAAAACATTTCAGAACTTTACAATTTTGTGAATTAGTACTTGAGTTAGTTAAATCAAGCTCCCCGGGATCTCAAAACTTAAAAATTATAAGAAAATGACTTAGTTAACATATGATGCAAGAGGATCGAACAAGATTGATGCAAAAAGAAATGGTTTCTGAAGTTATCTTTGGTGCTCATGGTTGAAGAAGGAAGAAACTAAAGTGGATGATCATTGTTGTTTTATTTTTCTTATAACATATAACATAATTTCATTATAATTTTTAACATATATTACTTAAAACAAAACATCAATTGTCCACAACTATAAAAAAAATGGCCTAATTGCCACTTAAACCCTTGAACAATTTCTATTTAATTCTTTTAACTAATAAAATTCAATAGCTATCAACTTTTATGTTTTTTACGATTTAGTCCTTGTACCATAATTACTAATCGTTCATCAAAATTACCAGACCAAAAATCAATATAACACTATAATAGACTCGTAAATATTAATAAATATTATTTACTGAATCGATTATCGAAAAAAGGAGTTCTAAAACTACTAAAAATGGGCTATTACATCTTGATTCTGCAATTAAAGGATACATATGCATTGGTTGGTGGTTTGAATCCCTATGCACATGTTCTCCATAATTTTTCTACAGAGGCTGGGTGAAAATCTTGACATGGGGACAATACCTTTAGTTGTTGAGGGCAACATCGGTTGTCTGGTAGACAACACTCAAAAGGCTTCTCCCAAATGAGTTGATATCCCTCAACAAAAAGTCAAATACAAGGTTTGTTATGATGATCATTGTAATAACCCAAATTTTCCCAGCCCACATACATTTCAAAAAAAACCAAGCCAAATAAAAAATAATAATAAGGTCCAATTACATTACTGGCCCAGTAAATACCAGAAAAATAAAATTAAAAGTCCAATATAAAAACATCCCAAATAACTAATAGACCCCAAACCCAATTTTCTAAACCCGAATCTCCCAGGCCCAAAACTCAGCCCAAACCAGGAGAGTACCCCAGAAGCTTCTAGGGTTTCATCGGCGCCACAACGGTTGGACCCAGACTTTGCGCGTGTATCACCATCAGGCTTGTGCATCTTCCTCACACGAGTGTGCCTCCGTCTATTGTTCCAGCTTGGCCGAATACCTGCAAATACACACGAAAGCCAGCAGTAACAGAATAACATATGTAATTTGAGGGAATTTCATTTTATTTATTTTGTTTTATTTTTTCTGTAAATCTGACTATAAAAGAGCCATTGGAATACTGTAAATTTTTACTCATACACAATTTAAGAAATCAAAACAAAAGATTCAGAGAAAGAGAGTTCTAAAGGTGATTTTAAATCTTTCCTTTACTTCTTCTTTTTTCTTTTTGTTTTTTCTCTTTTCTTTCGGTTATCTTTTCTGTGTTTGTTTGATTCATTTTTGAATAAAAGAATATAAAAACAGAGATTAGAAAGCAGAGAAGTGACCTTGTGGCCGAATCCTTGCTCTCTCCGTCGTCATCGGAGTTTGGGCGACGTTCGGAGAATCCTTGAGGGGACAATTCACAGAGCGGTGCAGAGAGTGTTTAGTTTAGGTTTTTAGTGAAAGGTTTTTTGTTTTTAGGGCTATCTTAGCCCTTAAGCACGGTGATTAAAACTTCGTCGTTTGATGCCACTACGATGGCTTCGAAACGGCGTCATTTGAAGGCTCAGATCCACGTGGTGACCCAACCCGAGGGCAAGATCCGCGCTTTTTGGTAAATTGGACTATTTGTGCAACCAGTCCCCTTTGTTTTGTATTGCCGCAATCCAATTTTCTTTAATTTTTAAATATGTACCATATATTTTATTCTAGTCACATTTTGGTCCAAAGTCAAACGGCATCGTTTTCATTAATTGGTTTCGAATCTCTGAGCCTTTACGTTCAATTGTTGTTTTAGTCCTGCAGTATTGAATCAGTTATCAATTTAGCTTGAATTTGTTTTTTTTCTTTTTAATTTAGTATTTAATTTAGTTTTTTAGTACTTAATTTTAATATACATATGTATATATAAAAATATATTATTAATTTCAAATTATAAATTTTTACCTATTTTCTATACATAAATACTTTATTTCTTTTAAATTTTCTATTATGTTTTACTTATTTCGATTTTTACACATATTATTATATGTATATTATTGTTTACATTAAGTTTTTACTCATTTAGATTAAAATATGTATATTAATTTTAAGATTTATTCATTTTTATTTTCGTTTTATAATTCTTTCTTAAAAATTCATTTAAACATTTTTTTCATTTTTAGTTCTATTATTAAATTTTTTCAAATCTTTACATTAATTACTTATTTTTAAAAATTTTTTATGTATAATTTTGTGTACATACTTTATTAATTCCAAATTTCCTTTCTCTCATTTTTTTTTGTTTTTATAAGTTACATTTTATTTTTCTTCTAGGTTAATGTTGACGTTGATATTTGCATAATGTATGATTGAAATTATTGTTATTCTATTTGTTTATATTTATTTATTGTTCATTACTCATTGATGTACATCTTATATTCAAATTTTGTGTGGTATGCTGCCGCTTAATCACACTACATTTTTAAAAGGAACCGTGTTTCATTAAAAACATTAAAATCATCTTATTTCATAAATTGTCAAAATACTCGGTATTTGCGATTCTCGAGAGGATTGTTCCCTAACTTACTGGGCTTTGATTACCTTACAAATTTCTAAATAAAGTTTTTCGGGATTTCAAAATGTTGAATCCTAACTCATTGGATATGACATTTTGTTATCTCGAGTTAAGGATTTTAAAATAAAGGTAATATTCGGTGTTTAGGAATTTCGAGAAATTGAACCCTAACTTACTGGATTCTGATTTCTCATTTGACCCAAATAACCAAATATCCTTCTCAAAATGCATGAATTTTAAATTTTAAAAAGACAAACTTAATTTCGAAGATTGGACTGTTGCACCCTAACTTACTGAGTGTGACAATTTATTTCTTTGAAATGGGTATGTCTTATCATCCAATTCGATTATTCAATTTTTCTTTTCAAAGGATTGTATTTTAAAATCTTTTCAAATTTTCAACACTAAGACATTAAGCAATCAATTCGGTACCAATTTTTGGGCGTTGCGAGGGTGTTAACCCTTCCTCGTGCGTAACCGACTCCCGAACCTATTTTCTCAAAATTCGTAGACCTAAAATTGTTTTCAAGGTGATCCGATCACACCCCAATAAAAGATCAGTGGTGACTCCCATTTTTATCCTTAAAAGTCGATTTCTATTTTCAAATAAAAAAATGGTTTCGACCATCATAAGTTAACTGAAACTAGGTTCCTATTTGAAAATTGACTAATAACAAATAAAATACAATTAAGATACAAAGAAAGCAAACTTGTGCTCCCTCAATCCAATGTAGTTAACTCTCAAGCCTAGGGGTTATATTACAATAGTTTACATGCTACAAATCATAATATAAATTTCTGTATAAAAATCTTTAAATGTATAACAAAAGAATTGAAGAATTAGGATCTTTCACTGCCTACACTAAACATAAGAAACATAGTTGAATATGCAATTCGAGGCCCTAATTTTTGGGTTTAGAAAACATATCAGTAAAAAACTTACCCTTTTTTCAAATTTAGGAGGAACTGATAGCTTCAAGATAATATAAACTTAGGAAAAGAAAAAGAAAAAAGAGCGAAGGATGATAGCTTCAATTGACTGACGTAGGTTTCCTCTACAACCAAAGGAAAAAAAAGGGAAGCATTTAAAAAAGAGTACCAATATCCTTAGTAGAATTGGAAATGAAAGGAAGTTACCAATGAGACCGAGGGAGAACGATGATGGTTCCAATTACATGGTTTTTATCCTCCGGGTAAAGGTGAGGAAAAAAATTGAAAATGGGAAAAAATCTTCCTATTCCACCGAGTTGAATACCTATTTAACGGTAAGGGAAAGGAATGACTATGTAGCCTTTTCCCAGAATAGAGCCCTATTCAGCACAAGTCGTAATAGGCCATTACAGTCAACCAAACATTAGTTTGGTGATAGGCCTACCAAATTAGGATGTAAACCATTCCTAGTCCCCCCAACCAAACATGTTGTAAGTGTACTTTCTATGAAGATACATTTACCTCTTATGCTCTACATCTAGATTGTGCTTAAGCAATCTGTACGTCTAGGCCCGTAAAAAGGAAAACACAAAATTAGTTAGTAGCAATCCTTTGGAACGATGCCAAAATTTGATGGATGTCAAATCTACCAAAAATAATATTCCTACACCTAAATAGTATAAGTGGCAGGGTTGATCCCATAGTGTTGAGGTATCGAAATTTGACTTTTGGTTTAACCATGTTACGCAGTCAAGCAATTGTCGTGCCTACAACGTGTGTCAACCTATACTAAAATAAAAGGGAAGATTAAATCCGATTAAAAATAAAAGTAATAGAAACAAATTGAAATTGAAATTGGAGTAAAATAAACTAAAACAAAATTAAAATTAAACAAACTGATGTGACGACGCTCTAGCTTCAAGCTTTGACTTTAAACTAGTTCTTGGCAAAGAATTTTCTCCTGCAATCGATAAGTCAATTATAGTGATCGAGGACGCCTTAGGCCACCAAACCTTCCGTGTATAAAATAAATATTAGAACGTCCGATGATTAACCCTTACCAAACGAACAACCATGAAACACATATCCATGATTTAACTTTTCAATAGCCTCGCGAACCAGAAGGGCCCAACTCAGATAAATGGCCTCAACCGCGCAAGTCATTTAAACCCGATTGTTATTTTCTTTGACGGGTCCAACCAACCACTCAATTGAACACGTCAATGTATTCCTTAGTAAACTGAATATAGCAATCAACCATATTGGTTTTGCCAACTAGACACCACACAACACCCAATCAACGAATCTTTTTTGATTTTATGCCAGTATGATTTTATGAGACTATAGTGTCTATTTCTTTACCCAAAAAAATAATAAATACAAGAATGAAAAATTTTAGATATGGTTTCGAGTCTCATAGTTGCAAAGACTAGATAAAAATTAGCCTAGATAAAAAACAAACCTGTTCAAGGGTCGGGCTGCTCGACCAGACTCGCTTGAAATGTGGGAGGATTTGGACAAAAATATAAGCCTGAAAAATGGGATTGGATAAAAAATTGAGGCCTGTTTTCTAAACGAGTCAAGCTTCGAGTAAGGTTTTTTCAACCCGGGCCCAATCTAACCCCAACCGTACTTATAAATCATATTTTTAGCAAATTAAGCATTTATTGGATTGGGCTTTGAAATTGGAAAACCATGTTACTTGTTTGAAAATAAGGCTTCCTCTTTGTTTTTCCCTCTGTCCAATACTCCAAACAATGTTCCTTCTTTCAAACAAAAACAATTTCTAAAACTAAATCCCTAATTTCTCACTTTCACCTTCACTTTCACTTTCACTTTCATCATACGCTAGGCACCCTTCAAGTTTTCTTAACCTTCGCATCATTCGCTGGCTCCACTCTTTTATTGGACTGATTGAAGTCCAAGTGCTTCTTCATTTCATCAGCAACTATTTTTAGGTTATATTTTCTTTTATTCTATACTTCTTTTTTTGTATTTTCTTTGATTTTTCTCTTCGTCTTTGATACTAATTGTAGCTTTAGATTGACATTTAAGCAGATGAGTAACGGTAATTAATTTATGGATTTGTTGAGTGATTTGTCAAAAATTATGATAAAAGAAAATCGGATTTAAAGTTTTGGCTGTTAGATTGGACTTTATAAATTACAGTTTGTTTGGTTAGTGGTTGATCTGCTTGATTAAGTGGTAGATGGTTTAAATGGTAGTTGCTAATTAATTTAAAGATTTGCTGAGTGTTTTTCAGAAATTATGAGTGTTCTTTTTATTTTTCTTTTTCTTTTTTGTAGTTTTAGTAGCAGTTTGGAGCGGCTAATTTAACGTTACCTGAAACCTTTTTTAAATCGATTTTTATTTTAAAAACGAAAATGGAGTGGTCACCTATCCTTTTTATTAGGTGTAATCAGGTCACCTCAAAATTTAATCATCTTAATAAAAGATTAGATTTTACTAAAATGATAATTTTTAGCCTACAAAATCCAAGAATATGGTTTCAGGAGTCGATTACGTATGAGGAAGGATTAGCACCCTCATAACCCTCAAAATTGGTATCTAGTTGGTTACTTGATGTTTTGATGTCGAAAATTTAAAATTTAAAAGAAAATTTAAAATGCAATCGCTCTTTGCATGATGTTTTTTTTTAATTAAAATATCGATTAACTAAATTAATTTTCACAAAAAATGTCTTATTTCAAATTAATCGAGAAGAAAATATCATGCCCCGTAAGTTAGAACACGATGCTTCAAATCTTCGAAAACAAGAATAATCACCATTTGATCATTACTTAAATCTTATATGTCTTGAATTTAAAAACAATGCTCATTTATCTTGGTTCAAGGAGAAAGTCGTACCCCGTAAGTTAGGGCACTATTTCTTGAATCCCTAAACAAAGAACATTGCCTCATTTTTTTTTTAAGTTTCCTTTTTTATGCATCGAGTAAAAACGAAAATAACATTTAAAGTGATGTGCATTTAATTTATTTGCGCATAGTATGAAAATGGACAAATATATTTAACATGACACATGATATAGTGATAGCTAAATAACATAAAATAATCATGTGGGTAAAACATCTATATTAAAAGGATAAATAATAAATAAATAAATACCATAATAATAATGCAACCATAATAATAAATAAGATATTAATTCATAATACTAATAGCAATAGTCATATCATTATCATAATACCAAAATAAATAAATAAATAAAAATATGTAATAACCACCTAAAAATATATAAATAAAAAATAAAAAAAGATACAAACAACTTAAATTTTAAGTGCCAAAATATTTTTTAAAAAAACAGTAATTAAAAGTGTGAAGTTAAATAAATGATTGATTAAATTGAAATTTAGATGAAATTTAAATGATGAATTATATCAAATAAACAAATGAATAAATAAAGCAAAATAAAGGACTAAATATAAAATGCGAAAAGGAACAGGGACCAAATGGGAAATTATTCCCAACCTCATTACACACACCATTTTCCGGAGAGACCAAGGTCCAAACGACCAAAATAAAAAAATCCAAAATTGAGTGGTATAATTTAAAAAGAAAAAGAAAAAAGACCAGAAATAGGACTGTGTTGAAAAACATTTAAAAAGCGGAAGGACTAGGTCAGCAATTAGACCCTTGTCACGAAAACATGCGGATCCTAAGGGATCTAGATCGGGTCAGTAGTCAGGCTTCAAAAAGACGCCATTTTGGAGCTTCTAATGCCAATCCAAAACGAAGTCACACCAAGGCCCCCATAAGCCAAAATTTGTTGAAAAAATATCACTTCTCTTGTGTTTTAAAAAAAAAAAACCTCTTCTTTCGTTTTTTTTCTCTATAAATGTAATACCCCTAACATGTATTCATCGTCAGAACAGGGTTATTGAGCATTACCAGAGTTTACAAATCAAATAAATAGATATTTCATATCGTGTAACATTCATGTCAAAAATCAATCAAAATCATACATATTGTCCCTTATACGAGCCCTTGGGGCCCAAAATACACGTTAATAACAAGTCGAGACTAGATCAGATACTCAAAGAATTTTTCGAAAACATTAAAAATTTTTAAAGTTGTAGGGGACACACAGCCGTATGACTCACACAATCAGGAGACACGCCCATGTCTCAGGCCATGTAGGCATTCGAAATAGGGATACACGGCCGTGTCCAGCCCGTGTCTGTACTCGTGTAACTCTCTGACTTGGGTCACACAGCCAAGCCACACGCCCGTGTGCTAGGCCGTGTGAGAATACTAACTTGCGCAATTAAAAGATACAGGGGACAAACGGTTGAGACACATGCCCGTGTCTCTACCCATATGGACGAAAATAGGTCATTTTCCAAGCCACATTTCTTACCCAAATTGACATCAACCTAAACACAGCACTTCGCATATCAACAAGCCATAACAAGGCATTCAACATAATCCAAAATCAATTCTTAAACATGAAATATTACCACATACAACTAATATGCCCTTAGGCACCTCAATTGACAACTTAAAGACATGTCAACAAGCATCTCAATTTACCTAAATGACCAAATTCATGTATGCATATTCAAACCACATTTTACTTTCTTTCATTCTACCATATCACTCACACATCAAACATGATAAAGTCACTTATATATATATGCATCAAAATATACCAAACACAAGTCATTCAAGTAACTAGTTTCCATAAAACATTTATATGCCAACATTGGTCAAAATAACCTATACATGTCATTATAACCAAAATTAATTTACTGAAAATACTAAAAGGACCGATGGATAGTGTGAAATAGCTCGACCAGCTTCTAACTCGTACGCTGAATTACTATAAAACATGAAAAATAACACAGAGTAAGCATTTTAGCTTGGTAAGTTCATATAATACAAAATTTAACTTACCATATTTCCATAAAATATGGTAAGTAAACATAGCATATCTCAATCAATTTGGCCAAAAGCCTAAATACATGATCACCAACATATTAGCCATGAAAATCACTTATAAGATCCAACACACATGGTTGAATTCATCAAATGATCACATTTCATGTTTTTCATATTAATACCAATAATAGTTCATATCCAACTCATAAAATCTCGTAATAGAACTGTGCCCATTGAACCATTTAAAATATCGTTAGATACACGAGTAGTACACACAAAGTGTACTGAACTGTAATCTGTCAATTTATGTACATGTATGCTTATAAGAGCAGTAAATGGGAAGCTCCTCTGAGCTGAATAACAGGAAGCTCATGGGAGTTGAATAACGGGAAGCTCGTGCGAGCTGGGTATTGGGAAGCTCATGCGAGCTGGGTATCACAAAGCTCATAAGAGCTGTGGTGTGTCCGCAACACATGCAGGACCCCAACCAAATCGGTAACCCTAATGACATGTCATTTCTATCTTACGAATTTCATAACGTTCAAATGGGACTCGATAATCATTGGATATGCGATCGGTATTTATACATGGTAATTATACAATTCACATACATATAATTCAATTAATACATATACATACTCAATTTAATTATACGAACTTACCTCGATAAATGTACGTAGATACGAAGGTGACTAATCTGATATTTTTCCTTTGCCTCGATCTAACTCCGTACTAGGTCTAACCGGATCTATACAAATGAGTTTAACTCAATTCAATATAATTTATATTCAATTTAGTCCAACACATATTTTTGGGAAATTACTATTTTTCCCTATACTTTTAATTCATTGCAAATTAGTCCCTAGGCTCGAAAATTGACTTTTATGCAATTTAATCCTTACTCAAGCCTAGTCAATTTTTTTACATATTAATAACAGCCCACATAATTCACAATTTCACAATTTAACCATAAATTTATCATCTTTTTCAATTTAATCCCTCATTGATAATTTCATCAAAATTCTCTTTACAAAAGTTATTTATCTAACAACAACCTTTCATTTTCTATCATAATACTTTAACAATTTTGCAAATTAATCCCCGAGCTAGCTAAATTAAGCTACTACGATATCAGAAACATAGAAATCATTAAAAACGGGACAACAATACATACCTAATTGAGCAAAATAAGCTTGCTAATATCTCAAGCTTCTATGGTTAGGTTTTCTCTTCTTCCTTTTTTTTGGTGGTAGATGATAATAATAGATTGTTTTATTTTATTTATTATAACTTTAGTTGATGATTTCTAAAATTACCCTTAATAATTTATTCAATTTCCAGTGATGACTACTCATGCTTAACCACTAAGCACTTTAATGGTCTATTTACTATATAAGGACCTCTAATTTCAAATTCTATAGCTATTTAATACCTTTAGCTATTAGAACTCAACTTTTGCCCTTAATGCAATTTAGTCATTTACATTAAATTAGGTATGTAAATGGTAAAATTTCTTAATGAAATTTTTATACAGTATTTCTATCATACTGTAGACCATATAATAATAACAAATTTTTCTGAATTCAAATTTTTGGTCCCGAAACCACTGTTCTGATTTAACTAAAAACGGGCTGTTACAAAAACAAGTCCCTGGGTCCGGCCATAAGGCTATCGTCGCCCCGCTGTGGCCACTGGTCATCGACAACGGTGACAGTGACCGTCGCCTCTGGTGGCCGGAGTTGTCAAAAAAACCTTTTTTCATCTCCGTCTCACAGAGAACCAAGATCTAGGGTTGAAATCCCTAAAAATTTTGTCAAGATTCGAAAATACCAAAGGGACCTTTTGATTTTTGGTCTTCCTCCGACGCGGCCTTTCAGCAAGTCCCCAAGGATTCGATGGCTTTTCGAGACAGAGGGGATATCGACGGCGGCGACAAAGGTAAAAACCCTTCGCATTATTTATTTTATTATTTTTTATATATGCGTGAAAAAAAGTAAATAAAAAAACGACTAGCTTTTGTTCTTTTTTCTCTCTATTATTTCAAAATCTTAGTTTTTTGTATTTCACTCTGTGTTTGAATCTTACAATAGTTTGGCCTTTATAGCCATTTTAATTATAATATTTCCTTTTTCTTTTTTGTTTCTGCTATTTTGTTTTTTCTGTTTTGCAGGAGATGGTGCAAGGTCTACGGTGGGGAGAGAGCCACGCCTTTGCCATTTTGGTGCAATGGTGGCAAAGGAGGCGTCAGGTCTTGGGCAGTGCATCCACTGACGTGGCCAGGAGCAGCAGCGCACAAGGGATCTAGGGTTTTTTTTTATTTTTTTGAAAAAATTTAGGTTTTGGGCTTTGGATTATTGGGTATTAGGTTAGGGTTTTGTAAATTGACTTTATTATTGGGCTTGTAACTTGGACTGCTAATAGAATTTTTGTTTATTTTTGTTTTGAATTTTTTTATTTATTTAAGTTTATTTATTTGTGTTGGGCCGAGCAAAATTAGGATATTACACCAAACTTTATATCCAATATGCTTACATGCATGTGCGATTTCAAGTTGGTTCTGGTTTCTAAGTATGAATTTTTGTCTATGCCAGGCTGCATTTATATGATGAAATGAAAATTCTAATTTACCTGACAATTTTGCTTCTTTGTCTTGTGCTCTTATATTAATATGTTTTTTTTACTTCATTTCTTTTCTTCTTCTTTTTTTAAAAAAAAATGCTTATCCTTTATTTTTATTAGAATGATGTTTAATATTTGTTGAAAATGTCCCGGTGAAAAAAAAATTCAAATTTGATATATTACATATTTTAAAATTTGTTTCATATAATAGAATATTTTTAAAAAATAATATGAGTTAGGCCTAAGCTTAATAACTTTATTTTGGGCCAAGTTTGAGAAAGAAAATCTAAATCTATTTTTTGGATTGTGTCGGGTTAGTCTTATTAGTCGAATTTAAAATCTTATCCTGACTCGACTCAAACATGATTTGACCCAACTCAAGAATAGATTTAATAAAAACTAAATCAAAAAATTGAAGAACGATAATAAAAGAAAGGGATAAATTGTATTCAAATATAATGAAATAAAAATAGCGCAACAGTGGTTTCTAGTTCATGCGCAAGTGAATATAAAGGAAGGGTTGTTGTGCTCCTGCCTCCCCTGCTTACTATAACTATATATTTAATACTAATAATAAGGTAAAAGTCAAAATTTTTTTAAAGGAGATCGGAATTAAATTATATATTTTTATAATGATATAAATAAAATTTTTATATTTTGATATTTTATATTTTTATAATTTTATAATTTTTAAAAAGTTTTTTTAAAGAGTTAAAATATAATTTTATCATATATATTAATTTTAGGAGGATGGGAACATTATCAACCTCTTTGAGTCCGACCCTGCTAGTAAGTATAAAGGTTGGTTGTCATGTGCTGCCCGGTAATTATACATTATATAAAATCCTAAAATAAAAAGAGATAATAATAAAATAATTTTAAAATATTTGTTTCGCGCGTTAATTTATTGTGCAAATCACATATCCACTTGTTTATTGACACATTAGATAATAACTGTATCGACAAAGAAAATAACTAACTAAGTGTGAAATTAATTAAAATTTATGTCCAAATTAATTAAAATATGTTAATTAAATGCATTATTATTATTGTATTTGTTTCACTATTCTAACAAAATTTACCAAACAGCTAAATATATTTTGGTTGAATAATCCAAATATTGGAAAATACCAATACTTTAGAAAACCATTGAAATCATTTTCCTAAAATTAATTTACTCTAATTTTCCAAAATTGATAGAAGGGTGATATGAGGGTGGCCCAACTAATCAAGTTTTTTATTTTTTTTTATTTAAGTGTTTGATAGAAGGGTGAGATGACAGTTCAAAAGGTAATATAATAATAAAATTAACCTTAAATTTTTTTTTCATTTTATGCCAATTTGATCACAACTTTTAAAAAATAACCCTCAACATTATAAATTATTTCAATTTGATCACACATATCTATTTTCAAAAATTATAATAAATTTAAAAATATATATCAAATAAAATCAAGATCTAAAAAAGAAAACTTGGAGAGAAAGTACGAATAAAGTCAAATATCTTGACTTTATTATTTATATATTTTTAAATTTATTATATATTTTAAATATTTATGTATATTTATAATTTTTTTAAACTTTTTAGAATTAGGATCAAATTAAGATAATATGTAAATGTTAAGAGTTAATTATTTTAATTTATGACTAAATTGACATAATATGTAAAAATTGTACACTAAATTTGTTTATTATATTAATATTTGAACCGCCATCTCACCTTTCTGTTAAATATGTAACAAAAATAGATAAAAGAAAACAAACCTGTTGGGTGGCTATTTTGAAACTTACAAAAAAAAGCCCTAAGATATTAGACCTGCTCATGAGTTGGGTCACCTAGCCCTAAGGCCCGCTTGAAAAAAGAAAGGGTTTGGGCAAAAATATAAGCTCAAAAAATGGGGTTGGACAAAAAAAAATAAGGTCCATTTTAAAAATGGGCCAGGCCTTGGGTAAAGACATTTTTTGCCCGAGCCTGGCCCGAATTCACTAAATGCCAAAAAAAATCTTTTTTTGTTATTTTAATGATATTTTGTTGTTTTCTCCATATTTTGTTACCATTTCACTATTATATTACTACTATTTTGTTGTTATTGTTTGGATATTTATAACACTTGTTTTATTATTAATTTTGTTATTATTTTAAAGAATTTTCTTGTTAAGTTGCCTCTATCTTAGTATTATTTAAGTATATATATATTTTAAATTTTATTTTCAATTTGTTCAGAAATATTTATTTTAATATTTTTAATATTTTTGATATGTTATATATATTTAAAATTTATGTAAAAATAAAATAATATAAAAAATTAATATGGGTGGGCAGGATTGGGTTCAAGTTTTAACATTTTTATCCGAACTAAATTTGGACAAATTTTTAGACTCATTTTCATGCCAGACCTAAACCTAACAAACGAGTCTAAATTTTTACTTGACCTGACCCAAACCTAGCCCGGCCCCTTGCCACCTCTCTAAGATACAAAAGAAGCATAATAAAATTTACCCATTTATTTATATTTATGGTTCTTGTAACTAAAGAAGCGGTTCCACTTTTCCGTGCGACTTATACTCACGGGATTGTTGACTTTTACAATGTGAACAAGAAAAACACAAAACAACCAAAAGATACAAAACGTACAACTAACTTGGGTGTTATTGCAAGTTTTCGAACGATTATCGCAAGGAAAACTGTAAGAAAACCAAAATCTGACTCTTCGTAACATATGAATTTCTTCCTCTGTTTTTATTCACACATTTTCTACTATAAAAGGCCGATGTGGTAGTTGACGGTAGTTTCCCACCGGCTCGACATCCGATGTAAACGACATTGATTTCTATGGAGGTGTTCAGCAACAAGTAAGATGAACCCAAGTATTTTCAAAGCGATCTATATCACGTTCTATGCTTCACTGACTGTCGGATATTAAAGTGGAGGGATGCAACAAAGGATGCTGTAGGCATCAATTTCAAGGTGGATTTCACCGTAGAACATTTGAAGAAAATTGCTTGCGGATATTGAAGTGGAGTGTCGAAAGCTGGATAATATGGCTTTGAGAATATCCAATTGAGTTTGAGTTGAATCCTGGGAAAGAAGAGCATACTAAGATATGTGAACGGTCCAAGGTGTTTATGGATGCTGTAGAAGAGTTTAGAAGCTCGGTCAAGCTCGGTCTAGCTCTATCAACTTTCACTTTTAATGTTTGAGGTCAATTTACCTTATTAAAATGAGCATAATTCTCATTCAATTATTTAAACTCAAATTTTAGTTTCAAACAAAAATGAACAAAATTTATATTAACAAGAAAAACTCGATTGGACTTGATAGCTACTCCAATCAAAGTATTAGGGTACTCGAATCCGGTTCATTTGTTAGCTCTAGCTCAACGTTGATCTGGCCAGGTCTTTTGAACATACCAGAGCTGACAGGCTTATTGTTGAACTCTTCTGCAGCATCTATAAACACCTTGGACTGCTCACATATCTTTGCATGCTCCTCTTTCGCAGTACTCAACTCAGCCTCTAACTTGGATATCCTCAAACCCGCACTATCCAGATTTTGACGTTCCATTAAACCGATGTATGCACAAGCAACTTTCTTCAAATGTTCCAGGGCGAAATCCACCTTGAAATTGATGCGTAAAGCATCTTTGATTGCATCCCTCCACTTCAATATCAGATCCTCGGTGACGTGCTCCAGCCGTAGATTGCTCATCTCTTTGACAGAAGCACAGAACACGATATAAACGGTCTCGGCAATACTTGGGCTCATCTTACTTGTTGCTGAAACATCACCGTAGACTTTGATAATGTTGTTCACAATCGGATGTAGGGCTGGTGGGAAACTATATTTTCCTACTTGTATGCGCTCACCATGTAAGCCAGTGAAGTCAGAGAACTTCACTCTGCCCTCGTCATCAGCTTCAAGTTTCATAAGAATGTCAGTTATGGCTGCTTCATTATTACTGCATGTTTCAACTTCAGAACTCGTCTGATTTTTTGCTATACCGTCATTACAATCAACTACATTTACAGGAACTGTTCCCTGCAGATTTGGTATCTCATTCATCTCCAAATTGCAGAGCCGAGACAATGAATTGTGAGGGAAAACAAATCAGTATTCCAGAATTTGAATCTTTATGAGAAACTTAATATGGTTTAATCCAAGGTGTAGAAGCCCAAATTTGCCCGGGCCCTACCAGCAAAAGAAATTTTAGCCCAAATGGCCCAGTTACACTACAAAATTAATTGGACCAGTCTAGACACCAACCCGCATGCCCAATTGCAACCCAAACCCGAGGCCCAAATTAGGAGCCCAATTTCCCCCAAAAATCCAACTAGGGTCTCAGAAAAATGAAACCCTAGCCAAACCTAGCGCCGCACCCATCCCTCTGCCGTTCGCCTTGTCCCATCGCCACCCACCGTGCCTAGCTTCATCAACACCTGCAAAATGACAGAAAAAGCCGGGGCACGCAACAGATAGTGCAAAGCAATAGAATACAACCAAAAAATACAATGTAAATTGGCTATAAAAGCCAAACAATATCTCTGTACATTTTTTGTTAGAGACAGCATTTTTGAATTCAAGAAAAAGAAAAAGCAAACCAAAAAAAGGTTGACTCCAGTTATTTTCTACTCTGTTCTCGTGTTCTTATTCACGTTATTTTTTTATTTTTGTTTATTTTTCTGCAATCGTTTAATGAATAAAACGGGACTAAAAGGGAAAGGGGAAGAGACCTTACTGCTTCGGTGGGATGCTGTCGGAACTCCGCCTTTGCCGTCGTCGGAGTCGAGCAAAAAGGGGCGTTTCATCTCTTTTCCTTTTGGTCTCGCGGTTGAGAAGGCTTAGCCTTCGGGGACGCCGCAAAAGGGGGAGGCCTAGGGGCCGTTCTCGCGCAACTCCGGCCTTTGGCCACGGAGGCAGAGATGGTGGCCTGAGCTTAAGAGCCGGAAGAGGCGTGGGGAGGAGAGCAATCGGTCTCTCAGTTTGCTTTTTTTTCTTTTTTATTTTTTTTCTTTGTTTGTTTAAAAAATGAATGGAGGCTCAGATTAGGGTTCTTTTGGCCCTTGCTTGATGTGTGAAACAACGCCGTTTGGAGTCTGATCAGTGGCTCCAAAACGGCGTCGTATTGAGCTCTGACCCGCGCGGTGACCCGACCCAGGGGAAGGATCCGCGTGTTTTCTTTAAATGGGATATTTGTGCGCGTAGTCCCTCCGACTTTGTAGCGCGTTGCAATTTCGTCCTGTTTCGCTATTTCCTATTTTTCAATTTCTCCCCAGAACTCTGTTTTTGTTCTATTTTGACCCTCTGCTGCACTGCGTTTTGGGGCTTCGGGGTATTTACCATTTTGGTCCCCCCCTTTTTCGCGCATATTACATTTTGATCCTTTATTCCGTTTTATTTTTTATTTCAGCCCTGAGATTTCGTTCCCGTTTTGAATTAGTCCTATTATTATTATTATTATTATTATTATTATTACCTATTTATTTATATTGATTTTATTTAAACTTCTGGTACATATATATATTTATATATTTTACAACTTATGTACCTATCTATATATCCATATACATATTTTCATTTTCATAAATACATACATATTCATATATGATCTTTATAGTCTAAAATACACCTTTTTTATATATATTTTTTTAAAATCCGCATATACATACACATTTTCAATATATTTTTAGTATGTATATAAATTAACGTATTTATTTGTATACATATGTATATTTTCATTAGTTTTAAACTTTATTTTGTACATATATACTTTTTCTTTTATTTTACAATATATATATATACACTTACTTTTTATATGTATTTCTTTATCTTCGTATTCCATAGTTTTATACACCTATATGCACATATTTTTTTATATATACGCATATTTATTTATTTTATATAAAATATGCTTATATATTTTGTTAATTCATGTATACACATATTTTAGTTCATGTCTATATATATCTTTTTATACTTAATTGTATTTGCTATTTATTTATTTCATTTTTGTTATTATTTTGAATGAATGATTTAACTTTATTCGTTTTTTTATTTTGTTATTTTGTATGTTGTAAGTTTGATCGTTCATATTGATTGCTATTGCTTGCATCGTTTTTGTATTTTCATGTTCATTATGATTTTGCCATGCATAAATAATGTAATTTGCTTTCACTATGATTTTGTGCTTTATTTTTACTCGATATAACAAAATTTATTTTTTTTTAAATGGCATTTCGTGTTTGGATTCGAGAAAATCGTGCCCTAACTTACTGGGTTTCGATTTTCTCGATAAATCTAAATGCACGAATCTTTTTAAATTCAAATTTTAAATGATCTCGGGATTAAAAAATCGCGTCCTAACTTACTGGTCGTGATCTCATTTTAAATCCGAGATGCCTAAAATATCTTTTAAATAAGCATTTTTTTATTCGTGTCGAGAATTTGAGACATTGTATTCTAACTTACTGGATATGATTCTCTTTCTCGATCAACGTGAAATATACTTCTTTTTCCAAAAATTTTCATTTTAATACAAGGATCATATTTTTAATTCTTTCAAGTTCTCAATTTTCGACATCAAGATATTAGATAATCAGCTAGGTACCAATTTCTGGGCGTTACGAGGGTGCTCACCCTTCCTCGTACGTAACCGACTCCCGAACCCGTTTTCTAGATTTCGTAGACCAAAATCGTTGTTTTAATAAAATCAATTTATTTATTAAAAACAACCTCTTTCCAAGGTGACCCAATCACACCTCGAAAAGGATTGGTGGCGACTCCTGTTTCATTTTTCAAAACCCAAGTCGACCCCGTTTTCAATCAAAAAAATGGTGTCAACAGCTTGGCGACTCCGCTTGGGACATAAATAAGAGAGTCAAGCCACGAGTTGATTATCTCTTGTCTTTTTGTCGAAAGTTGTTAATTTGATTTAAATATACGATCCTCTCATTGCATTTTATTTTGAGTTATGGTTTTTATCATGTTTTGTATTTTAAATTTTTTATATACCTCTGCACATTGCATTGCATGACCGTTGGTCACACCTCTTAAGTGGGAGTGAGAAGCTACGCCTTCGTGAGGTTTTCACCTCCGCATGGGATAGTGAATCGCTTCCGGGATACATCCGTACCTATGTCTTCGTGAGATTTTCATCTCCGCATGGCCATAGGGAAATGTATTCCCCTGAACTGAACTCAGTCCGTATGAGCCTATAATGGGTGAGGATTGAGGAATCTGCTGGTTCAGGTACCCTACTTAGAACCAAACCACATGTAATGAGCCATAAGAACCGACCTAGGTAGAGCTACGCCAAACCTTAGTGCTTACCTAAATGGATGCTATGTTTATCGTCATTTACGTTAAATCTTGTTCTGCGTAATACTATTTTTTCTTTATTTTTGATTGTATGGCATTGTCATTCTAAAAGATGTGTCGATTCATGTTCAGTGTCTAAAACGAAAGCTTATCATGGAAAAGGGATTTCTTGATAAAGTAGAAGATAATGCGGCTGTGCAAGTATGGGCTGAGATGACACAACGGGAGAAAGGCGATAGCCTTACCGAAGAGCACGTGTCAGAATTGTGGGATTTCACCAGTATCAGTGTAATCCAGAATGACCTTCGAGAAATGAAAGAAGTCTGGGATCAGTGGGATGTCGAGACCAAGCAGCTGTTCTATTGTAACTACGGTGACCTACCTTATCTGCTCAGTGTCAAAGTGGACAAGTATTTATTCCGAGCCCTTGCTCAGTTTTGGATTCCTGCCTACAGTTGTTTCACTTTTGGGAAAGTAGATTTGACGCCTACTGTGGAGGAGTATACGACCTTGCTTCGGTGCCCAAAGTTTCAAGTCGACAGGGTTTATTCTAGAGCTGTTTGTGTCCCTCCGTTGTTAAGGAAATTAATGAACATCACTGGGATGAACGAGCAGTGGGTCGCTGCCCGAATCCAACAAAAAGGTGACAGTAAATGTGTCCCTTGGAAAAGCTTACGAGATTTGGTGCTTGTACATCCTGACGTAAAGAAAAGGGTCGATGTCTTCGCTTTAGGTATCTACGGGCTAGTGGTCTTCCCTAAAGCTTTGGGGCACATAGACGAGGCTGTATCTGATTTGTTTGATCGGCTTAGTAAAGGGGTTACACCGGTTCCAGCAATACTGGCTGAAACTTTCAGATCCCTGAGTGCATGTCGAAAAACAGGTGAGGGAAGGTTTATTGGATGCGCACAGCTTTTATTGGAATGGTTTCATGCCATTTCTGGAAAGTGGAAAAGGTCTCTTATCGAGTATTCTCTAGCAGCTACTCCCCTCTAGAGGAATTGGTGGCCACGCCAAAACGGGATGATATTTTAGAAGAAAGGTGGATGGAGATACTCCAGAATCTCCAGGATGAAGATATTGAATGGAGGGCTCCTTGGTTAATTCCTGATGAAATATTGTACCGATGTGGAGATTTCGATTGGGTTCCTCTGCTCGGGATATGGGGAGCTATTGGATATGCTCCCCTACTCGTATCCAGACAGTATAGATCACGACAATTCGTCCCAGCAACGCAGGGGTTGGCCTATTGTGATTTTTCCTATAGGGAGGACAATTATAAGAAAAAGGTTCGATAAGTGTCTAATGCCTGGAACCAAACTCGCCGAATGAAGATTTTAGCCGTGGGTCCGACAATTACCCCCCGAGTATAGCCAGTGGCGTGATCAAAGGGTCAACGATAATATCCCGGTGTCAAATCCAGAAACTGCTCGATCTTTAGAGGAACACCTACAAGTATTACCCTCTGAGATAGAAATTATCAAGCAAGAATTTGAAAAGAAGAGTTTAGAGATAGGGAAGAAAGTAGAACAGTTAGAGGAGGAGAAAATGCAGTTAGGACTGGATTTGGACATTCAAATATTAGAGGCCGACAAATTAAGAAAAGGAAAGAACAAGGCAGAAGAAGATTTAGACAGCCTGAAGACGGATTACAAGAAGTTGCGTAGGTCGATAAAAACTGCTGGCTTGGGTAAAACGTCAGAACAGTGGCGACAGAAAATTCAAGAGGAAAGAACGAAAGCTAATCAGTGGGAAAAGAAATTTCAGGATACTCAAACTCGAGAAGTTACTTTGGGAGAGTCTACTAGTCTGTCAAAACGAGAAGACGAAGTTGAATGCCCGAATAACTGAACTGGAAAGGCTACTTCACCAATACCGTAGTCGTAATTCTGCGGTTGAATTAAAGGCAAACTTGCACAAAATTGAAGAATTAAAGGGACAAGTAAGAGAGCTCGAGGACGCATTGCAAAACAGCGGATTCCGAATAGAGCTTCTGGAAAGAAGTAGTGAGCAGTGGCAAGGGCAATTCCAGCGGTCTCAAGATCAGATTAGAGACAGAGATTATGTTATGGGTGAGGCAGTGGCTCAAGTACGCGAGGTAGCTGATCACCTGCAAACCCTAGCGGTTCAGGCTGATCTATTAAGTTTGAAGTTTGAGTCAGAATCGGACCGGGGCCGAGAATTAACTTGGTTTCTTAAAAAGGTTAAGGCTTTGGGTATAAGGGCAAAGCCGTATATGTAATCTATTTTATGTAAAGAAATTTCTTTTCTAGTAAAGTTTTCTAATGAAGTTGAATTAGAATCAGTGCCTCTTTTTGCATTCATGCATCTACATATCATCATATGCATCAAGTTTTAAAAAGGGAGCCTAATTAATTTAAAATTATGACAGAACTACCCTGGAAACTAACAAAAATTCACCAATCGTTTATCACTACGGTACCCGTCGCAAAACAAAAGCCATGGATCAAAGACTCGAAAGACTCAAATAACTCCAAAAGGAGATGCAAGAACAAATGCAAGAGCGGTTAGAGAAGATTCAACAAGATATGAAGAACGAAATGATAGAGTCTCAAAAAAGCATGATAGCTGAATTAATGCAGTTGTTCAAAGGGGGAAGCGACAAAGGAAAAGACCCCGTGGTTAATACAGAAGAAGAAAATAATGATAGCCCTCTCTATCCCCCAGGTTTCACTCCTCCTCATGCGCAAACCCAAGCTGAGGTGCAACCACGCAGATCATCTGTTACTATCAGGCCTCAGCAGTTTTAAACTGGTGCCTCAATGCCAGTAAATTTCCAAACTGGAATAGGTTCTCATCTCGGAGAAGTCCCTGCTAATCCCATAGTACCCGATTTTGACAAAATGATGGGAAAAGAGAAAACAAATGAAGAACTGTTGAGCCGATTGGAGGAAAGATGTAAATGGCTCGAAGAGAAATTTAAAGCCATGGAAAGTGGCGAGAATTATCATGGGATGGACGCTAAAGACCTAAGCTTGGTACCAGATTTGGTCCTCCCTCCCAAGTTTAAGATGCCAGAGTTTGAAAAATATGACGGGACAAGTTGTCTTGAAGCTCATATCACTATGTTTTGCCGAAGGATGACCGGGTATATCAACAATGAGCAACTGTTGGTTCACTGTTTTCAGGACAGTTTGATCGGGTCAGCGGCTAGATGGTACAATCAACTGAGTCGAACCGAAATCCACTCTTGGAAAGATTTGGCGCAGGCTTTTATAAAGCAGTACATACATGTGATGGATATAGCACCCGATCGAATTGTATTGCAAAACATGGAAAAGAAAACTAATGAGAGCTTTCGCCAGTATGCTCGAAGATGGAGGGAGGTAGCAGCACAAGTTCAACCACCACTTTTAGAGAAGGAGGTAACCATGCTTTTTATCAATACCTTGAAAGTTCCATTTCTCAATCACATGTTGGGCAGTGCCACTAAGAGCTTTTCAGACATAGTGATGTCTGGAGAAATGATAGAGAACGCCATAAGATGTGGCAAGATAGAAGCAGGATAAAGTACTAAAAGGTCGGCTCCAAGGAAGAAGGAGCACGAGATAAACAATACAAGCATGTTTAACAAGGACCATTCTAAAACAATTACGGTGGGACAAGCCAGAGCAGTAACCGCTAATCGGCAAGGTTCTTCGAAACAGGAATCTAATCCAAGGCCAAATGTAGAGAGACTTCAATTCACACACATCCCAGTGACGTATAGGGAATTGTACCAGAACTTATTCGATACACATGTGGTATCTCCATATTACCTGAAACCAATGCAACCCCCATACCCTAAGTGGTATGACCCAAACGTCTAATGCGAGTATCACGCGGGGACCAAGGGGCATTCGATTGAAAAATGCACTGCATTCAAGAAAGTTGAAAAACTTATCAATTTGGGGATCGTAAAGATTGGTGACTCATCAGGACCAAATGTAGCAGAGA
Organism: Gossypium hirsutum; assembly: GCF_007990345.1. Lineage (NCBI taxonomy): Eukaryota > Viridiplantae > Streptophyta > Magnoliopsida > Malvales > Malvaceae > Gossypium > Gossypium hirsutum. Next base: position 57,020,927 of record NC_053441.1, on the reverse strand, counting down.
ATCCGTTGCCCAATCATGACCATAAAGGGGTGAACGCGATAATTGAGAACGGAAGAATGAGAGTCAAAGCCAACGTAGCCGAGATAATGACCCCCCTTGAATGGGTTTGGAAACAAATGGTAAAAAGAGGTCTCATCAGGCAAAATTCAATAAAAAGGTCTGAAGGAGCAAAGACGTTTTGTGAGTTCCACGCAGAAGAAGGCCATGACATCCAAAAGTGTACCGAGTTCAGAACCATGGTGCAAAGCTTAATGGATAGCAAAGAGTTAGAGTTTTACGAAGAGATTAATGAACTAGCAAAAGGAGAGGTCTATGCTACAGAAGAAGGATCTACGGGGAAAGCTCAAAAGGCTAATTACCCGGTGGTAATTATTTCAAAACCAATGAGCAGAGAATCTGGAATACAAATAGCACCAAAGGTCATAATCCAAAAACCTGTATCCTTTCCCTACAAGGATAGCAAAAAGGTTCCTTGGAATTACAACTGCAACGTAACAATCCCAGGAGAAGAGAGCTTGGTAAATGCTTCAGGAGAGAGTGAAGGATTCTATACACGAAGTGGAAAACGCTATGATCCGGCAAACGCAAGAGTGGAATCTGGAAAAGGAAAAGCCTTAGCGGTTGAATTGGGAAAAGCAAAGACAGACAAAATTGAGCCGCGTATCAATCAGCCGGTAACTGAAAATGAGGCTAATGAATTTCTAAAATTCTTAAAACATAGTGAGTACAGCGTGGTAGAACAATTACATAAGCAACCGGCTCGTATCTCGATGCTTGAATTGCTCCTAAGTTCAGAGATACATCGTAATGCGCTGATTAAGGTGCTAAATGAAACTTACGTCGCTGATGATATCTCAGTGAATAAGTTGGACCGTTTGGTTAATAATATCAGTGCCGACAATTTCATTTTCTTTAATGATGATGAAATACCGCCCGGGGGAAGAGGAACCACCAAAGCCTTACATGTTTCTACTTACTGCGGGAAACATATGTTGTCAAGAGTACTAATTGATAATGGATCAACCTTAAATGTTTTACCCCTATCCACCTTAAATAGGTTGCCGGTAGAGAGCTCTCACATGAAATCATGCCAGAATATAGTGAGAGCATTTGATGGCACCAAAAGAAAGGTGACGGGAAGAATAGAAGTACCTCTCTTGATTGGCCCAAATACGTACGAAGTGGATTTCTTAGTGATGGATATTAAGCCTTCGTATAATTGCTTACTAGGGAGACCATGGATTCATTCAGCAGGGGCGGTGCCTTCATCGTTGCACCAGAAGTTGAAATTAGTGACAGAAGGTCGGTTAATTACGATTGACGCTGAGGAAGACATCATTGCATCGGTAACCAGTGACGCACCATATTTGGGAGTGGATGATGATGCGGTTGAATGTTCTTTTCGATCCTTAGAGTCCGTAAATGCAACTTTTGTCACTGAGGGAAAAAAATCCCAATGCCCAGCATATCTAAAGCCACAAGGATGGGATTACAAATGACAGTTGGGAAAGGAGCTGTGCCTGGAAGAGGACTGGGAAGATGCCTTCAAGGAAGGGTAGAGGCACCAGTGGCGAAAGACAAACAAGACCGTTTTGGTTTAGGATTTAAACCAAATGCCAAGCAGAAAAGGAAAGATTTAGAGAAAAGACAAGACAGGAGGAAGGCGCGTTTGAACGGAAAAGAAGTTGATTGGGAACCTATGGCTTTCCCCCACATATCCAGGACATTCATATCGGGAGGAACCATGTATTCTGGACTGAGGACTCTAAGAAAGAAGACCACAGAGGAAATGTTAGGAAACTTAAGCATCAATGCCATATTTGAAGAAGAATCTGAAGAAGGAAGTACATCAGGCATCTATCCCGTTGAACCTGGGAGTGTTTTAAACAATTGGACTGCAGAAGAAATGCCAGAAGTTTTTAGAGCTTTTCCAGAGTAATATTCAAAACATATTAATTATTCTAAGCCTAGAGAAAATGAAAACTTTTGTGAACTGAAATGGGCTTATATGTGGACATTGTGATTTCAATGAAATATATCTTCGCATTTTGAGTATATATTCTTTTAAAATTCTTTTCATTCTTTCATACGAATAGTCATCTTTAATGCTTTTATTCCGAATCATTCTTTTATTCATGGTCATACTAAATAAGAATCCTTAAATTCATGCATTCCCTGTATATTCTTTGATACCTATAACAGGTCCCAAGATATCAATGATATGAGTGACTCTACTATGGACTTAGAAAATCTTTTTGAACGAGATATGTGTTTAAAGGAATCTCAAGATTTTGAAGATAACACAGATTGCAACCTATCTCCGGACTTGTTAAGGATGGTAGAGTAGGAAGAGAAACAGATTCTACCTCACAAGGAGACGATAGAGACAGTGATCCTGGAAGAGGGAAAGGTGGTAAAAATTGGCACGTGCATAGCTGAAGAAGTGAAACAAGACCTCATTAAATTGCTTCGAGAGTTCAAAGATGTCTTCGCATGGTCATACCAAGATATACCGGGGTTAAGTACTGACATCGTAGTTCACCGACTTCCTATAAAGGAAGATTACAAACCAGTTCAGCAAAAACTCCGAAGAATGAGACCTGATGTTGTGTTAAAAATAAAGGAGGAGGTGCAAAAACAATTAGACGCTGGGTTCCTGCAAGTGGTCAAATACTCCGAGTGGGTAGCCAATATCGTTCCTGTCCCTAAAAAAGATGGGAAGGTACGAATGTGTGTAGATTATAAAGACTTAAATAAGGCTAGCCCCAAAGATAACTTTCCCTTGCCGCACATCGACGCCTTGGTGGACAACACGGCAGGACATTCGCTATTTTCTTTCATGGATGGCTTCTCTGGATATAACCAAATTAAAATGCATCCTGAGGATATGAAGAAAACTACATTCATAACCCTATGGGGAACCTTTTGTTATAAGGTGATGCCGTTTGGGTTGAAAAATGCAGGGGCAACTTATCAGAGGGCCATGGTAACACTGTTCCATGATATGATACATAAGGAGTTAGAGGTCTATGTTGATGACATGATTGCAAAATCTAAAACAGAAGAGGAACATGTGCAGGTCCTTAAGAAATTATTTATGAGGTTGAGAAAATTTCAGCTAAAGCTAAATCCAGCAAAATGCACATTTGGGGTCAGATCAGGAAAATTGCTTGGGTTTGTGGTCAGTGAGAGAGGAATTGAGATTGATCCTGACAAAGTAAGAGCAATACAATAATTACCCCCGCCGCGTACTCAAAAGGAAGTTCGAGGTTTCTTAGGAAGGCTGAACTATATTGCTCGGTTCATCTCACAGCTAACTGATAAATGCGACCCCATATTTCGCCTCCTCAAGAAACATAATCTTGGTGTATGGGATGAGGAATGTAAAAAAACTTTTGAAAAAGTCAAACATTACTTATCCAACGCCCCAGTGCTGATGCCACCCTGCCCAGACAAACCGCTCATATTGTATTTGGCAGTATTTGAAAATTCCATGGGATGCGTGCTTGGTCAACATGATGAATCAGGACGAAAGGAAAGAGCAATCTACTATCTCAGCAAGAAGTTCACTGAATGCGAAATAAGATATTCGCCAATCGAGAAATTATGTTGTGCCCTAATCTGGACAACTCGGAGACTGAGACAGTACATGTTGTACCATACGACCTGGTTAATCTCCAAATTGGACCCTCTGAAATACTTAATGGAGTCAACCGCTCTGAATGGAAGAATGGCTCGTTGGCAAATTCTTCTATCTGAATTTGACATAGTCTATGTAAACCATAAGGCGGTCAAAGGGAGTGCAATAGCGGAATTCCTAGCAAGTAGGGCTCTGGATGATTATGAGCCATTGAACTTCAATTTCCCAAATGAAGATTTGATGTATATCGCAACTGTAGAGAAAGATTTCCAAGAAGGTGGTCCTTTGAAGTTGAGTTTTGACGGAGCTTCAAATGCTATAGGCAACGAAATTGGGGCAGTACTCGTGTCTCCTAGTGGAGATTATTATCCTTTCACTAGCAAATTGGACTTTGACTGCACAAATAATATGGCTGAGTATGAAGCTTGCATTATGGGCATCCAAGCAGCCATAGAGCGGAAAATTAAGGTGCTAGAAGTATACGGGGACTCGGCATTAGTAATTTATCAGCTCAAAAGGGAATGGGAAACAAGAGACCCGAAGTTAGTCCACTATCGAAAATTGGTTAAAGAATTGATTGAGGAATTTGATAGTGTCACCTTTAGTTACCTCCCGCGAGATGAAAACCAGATGGCAGATGCTTTGGCCACTTTAGCCTCCATGTTTAAAGTGAACAAATTAGAAGATATGAAGCCTATCCAGATCAGCATCTATGAGGCTCCAGCTCATTGTTGCAACATTGACAGTGAAGAGGGAAAGGATAATCACCCTTGGTACCATGACATATTGCGATATGTGAAGAGTCGTGAGTACCCTGACCATACGACAGAAAATGATAAGAAGACATTAAGGAGATTAGCCATTGACTATGTCCTAGATGGGGAAATTTTGTATAAAAAGGGAAAAGATCAAGTATTGTTGAGGTGTGTGGATGCTGTCGAGGCAAAAGAAATTTTGGAAGAAGTGCATGAAGGTATCTGCGGATCGCATGCCAACGGCTTCACGATGGCAGGAAAATTATGAGATTTGGGTACTATTGGTCCACCATGGAAGGGGATTGCATTAATTATGCCAAAAGGTGCCATAAATGTCAAATTTATAGTGACAAAATGCACGCACCACCTTCACCCCTTCATGTTATGGTTTCTCCATGGCCTTTCTCCATGTGAGGAATGGATGTTATCGGGCCAATATCTCCAAAAGCTTCTAATGAGCATCGTTTTATCTTTGTGGTTATTGATTACTTCACTAAATGGGTGGAAGCTGCTTCATATGCAAATGTCACGAAGTCGGCAGTTAGCAAGTTTCTGAAAAAAGAAATCATATGTCGATATGGGATGCCTGAAAGGATCATATCCGATAATGCGATGAACTTAAACAACAACTTAATAGCAGAAGTTTGTAGTCAGTTCAAGATCAGACACCACAATTCGTCACCGTACCGTCCAAAAATGAATGGTGCCGTGGAAGCAGCTAACAAGAACATCAAGAAAATTTTAGGAAAAATGACTGAAACCTACAAAGACTGGCACGAGAAATTACCTTTTGCTCTCCTGGCATATCGTACTTCTGTTAGGACCTCTACTGGGGCAACATCGTTTTCTTTAGTCTATGGGATGGAAGCAGTTTTACCCATAGAAGTTGAAATTCCTTCCCTCCGAGTATTAGCCGAACTAAAGTTGGATGAGGCTGAATGGATTCAATCTCGATATGACCAGCTAAACTTGGTAGAAGAAAAGAGGTTAAAAGCTATTCGTCATGGTCAGATGTATCAGAAACGAATGATGCGAGCCTATAACAAAAAAGTTCGTCCCAGAGAATTTTACAAGGGGGACCTGGTTTTGAAAAAGATCCTTCCTCTATAAAAGGATTTTAGAGGAAAATAGATGCCAAATTGGGAAGGTCCTTATGTGGTAAAAAAGGCCTTTTCAGGAGGAGCTTTAATCCTGAGCGAGATGGATGGTAAAAGCCTGCCAAATCCTGTAAATTCGGACTCAGTCAAGAAATATTTCACTTGAAAAAAGGGGCATTCAAAAAAAAAGGGGGGGGAGAGGCCAAGGTGAAAACCCGCAAAGGGCGCCTTGAGACCAAATGGAATTTGAGTTGAAAACCTGAAAAAGGCGGCTCAAATTTTGAAGAAGCGTGAGGTGAACGGAACAGCCCAAATTTTGATCAGGATCTGAGGCATGTGGTGGTCTTACTATACCTGAATCACAAGGAATAGGTGACATCTTAGGGTATCGACAGAATATTGTAGATTCCCTAAACACATATTAAATGGTCTTTATGAAACTTATGCAGAGAAGCTCGTGCTGCGATATCTGGGGCACCTGTTGTCATCTTATATTTTGAACCTTGGCAAAATTCGTTGTCTTGATTAATGTATTCATTTCAAGCTTTGCTCCCCAGTAAAATTTCATTTGGTCTATTGTCTTAATTCATTTTTATCTTAGCAAAATTTGCTATCTTGATTAACTCATTCATTTCGAGATTTGTTCTCAATAACATTTGTTTGTTCGTCATGGTAACCTTTTTCGAAAAAACATTTAGAATAACTATTAATGAACTGAATGTTCAAGCAAATGGAGTTTTGCATATTACTCTAGAAATTTCTAAATAATGAAGGAACCTGAAACAGGACTGTTGTTTAGAGCACACCAATTTCAAAGTGTCTAAAAGGGAAAAGTCTAAGTCAGGACTATCCTTTCAAATTTTGTTGTCCAAAAATTGAACAAAATGACAAGATGTCGTGTTGGTGGCAAAGCTCCAATGAACAAACAAGCGATGTTCACCAAGCAATAAGAAAATGTCTTCTAGGAGAAGAAAACTCTTCATTGAGCATAAACATTTGGTATAACACCTTGGGAATGGGGTAAAGGACCAAAGAGCTTCACATTCTGTATTATTGAATTATGGTAGCAGAGGATCGAAAAAAGGCCAGATCTTTCTACCCTTGGGTTGCAGCGAGAGAAAGATGGTTCAAATTTTGCATCCAGTGGATTGAACTTGGAGGTTTACAGTGGGGGCAATCTGATTAAGTGTTTCTTTGGATTTGCCAGTCGAGCAAGAAGGCGTTGTAGCACGTCAGCGGTAAACCTTAATAAGCTTTTGTATGATGATAACCTAAGCATTAAGGAATCACTTTCATGACATTCGGCATTCATTCAAATGTCATTCATACACGTCTAGTTAGGAGCATTTGATTCATTCTGGTCATCCTAATCACTAGGCACAAATAGGTTCATAAAATAGAATATACAGGCCATGTCCCCCAGAGAACAGATCAATAAAGATAGTAGATCTTGCCTTCCTGCACTGACAGCGAAGCAGATCGAAGAAACCATAGTTTGCAATTTAAAAGATCAAAGCCACAGCGGCGAATCTTACTTCTGGCGATGCAGCGGAGCAGATTGAAGCTACAACAGCGAATCTGTCCAATTACAACCCAAACCCGAGGCCCAAATTAGGAGCCCAATTCCCCCCCAAAATCCAACTAGGGTCTCAGAAAAATGAAACCCTAGCCAAACCTAGCGCCGCACCCATCCCTCTGCCGTTACCGTGCCTAGCTTCATCAACACCTGCAAAATGACAGAAAAAGCCGGGGCACGCAACAGATAGTGCAAAGCAATAGAATACAACCAAAAAATACAATGTAAATTGGCTATAAAAGCCAAATTAGAGACAGCATTTTTGAATTCAAGAAAAAGAAAAAGCAAACCAAAAAAAGGTTGACTCCAGTTATTTTCTACTCTGTTCTCGTGTTCTTATTCACGTTATTTTTTTATTTTTGTTTATTTTTCTACAATCGTTTAATGAATAAAACGGGACTAAAAGGGAAAGGGGAAGAGACCTTACTGCTTCGGTGGGATGCTGTCGGAACTCCGCCTTTGCCGTCGTCGGAGTCGAGCAAAAAGGGGCGTTTCATCTCTTTTCCTTTTGGTCTCGCGGTTGAGAAGGCTTAGCCTTCGGGGACGCCGCAAAAGGGGGAGGCCTAGGGGCCGTTCTCGCGCAACTCCGGCCTTTGGCCACGGAGGCGGAGATGGCGGCCTGAGCTTAAGAGCCGGAAGAGGCGTGGGGAGGAGAGCATTCGGTCTCTCAGTTTGCTTTTTTTCTTTTTTATTTTCTTTTTCTTTGTTTGTTTAAAAAATGAATAGAGGCTCAGATTAGGGTTCTTTTGGCCCTTGCTTGATGTGTGAAACGACGCCGTTTGGAGTCTGATCAGTGGCTCCAAAACGGCGTTGTATTGAGCTCTGACCCGCGCGGTGACCCGACCCAGGGGAAGGATCCGCGTGTTTTCTTTAAATGGGATATTTGTACGCGTAGTCCCTCTGACTTTGTAGCGCGTTGCAATTTGGTCCTGTTTCGCTATTTCCTATTTTTCAATTTCGCCCCAGAACTCTGTTTTTGTTCTATTTTGACCCTCTGCTGCACTGCGTTTTGGGGCTTCGGGGTATTTACCATTTTGGTCCCCCCTTTTTCGCGCATATTACATTTTGATCCTTTATTCCGTTTTATTTTTGATTTCAGCCCTAAGATTTCGTTCCCGTTTTGAATTAGTCTTATTATTATTATTATTATTATTATTATTATTATTATTACTATTATTATTATTACCTATTTATTTATATTGATTTTATTTAAACTTCTGGTACATATATATATTTATATATTTTACAACTTATGTACCTATCTATATATCTATATACATATTTTCATTTTCATAAATACATACATATTCATATATGATCTTTATAGTCTAAAATACACCTTTTTTTATATTTTTTTTAAAATCCGCATATACATACACATTTTCAATATATTTTTAGTATGTATATAAATTAACGTATTTATTTGTATACATATGTATATTTTCATTAGTTTTAAACTTTATTTTGTACATATATACTTTTTCTTTTATTTTACAATATATATATATACACTTACTTTTTATATGTATTTCTTTATCTTCGTATTCCATAGTTTTATACACCTATATGCACATATTTTTTATATATATACGCATATTTATTTATTTTATATAAAATATACTATATATATTTTGTTAATTCATGTATACACATATTTTAGTTCATGTCTATATATATCTTTTTATACTTAATTGTATTTGCTATTTATTTATTTCATTTTTGTTATTATTTTGAATGAATGATTTAACTTTATTCGTTTTTTTATTTTGTTATTTTGTATGTTGTAAGTTTGATCGTTCATATTGATTGCTATTGCTTGCATCGTTTTTGTATTTTCATGTTTTGCCATGCATAAATAATGTAATTTGCTTTCACTATGATTTTGTGCTTTATTTTTACTCGATATAACAAAATTTATTTTTTTTTAAATGGCATTTCGTGTTTGAATTCGAGAAAATCGTGCCCTAACTTACTGGGTTTCGATTTTCTTGATAAATCTAAATGCACGAATCTTTTTAAATTCAAATTTTAAATGATCTCGGGATTAAAAAATCGCGTCCTAACTTACTGGTCGTGATCTCATTTTAAATCCGAGATGGCTAAAATATCTTTTAAATAAGCATTTTTTTTATTCGTGTCGAGAATTTGAAACATTGTATTCTAACTTACTGGATATGATTCTCTTTCTCGATCAACGTGAAATATACTTCTTTTTCCAAAAATTTTCATTTTAATACAAGGATCATATTTTTAATTCTTTCAAGTTCTCAATTTTCGACATCAAGATATTAGATAATCAGCTAGGTACCAATTTCTGGGCGTTACGAGGGTGCTCACCCTTCCTCGTACGTAACCGACTCCCGAACCCGTTTTCTAGATTTCGTAGACCAAAATCGTTGTTTTAATAAAATCAATTTATTTATTAAAAACAACCTCTTTCCAAGGTAACCCAATCACACCTCGAAAAGAATTGGTGGCGACTCCTGTTTCATTTTTCAAAACCCAAGTCGACCCCGTTTTCAATCAAAAAAATGGTGTCAACACAAGGTATCGAAATCCAAACATAAATTCCAGTTCATGCATTAGATTTTTCAAACATGTAGAACAATTAATATGCCATACCTTGTCAACAGCTTCAGAGTTTGTTCCATGGACAGTAACATATTGAGGGTGAAGTTGCTTGCCGGTTGACTGGGTAATGTAACCATCCTGTCTCTGTTGAGCTGCTGCTTGGAATTGCGCATTAAGGAGTAGCAATCCAAGTTGTGCTTTCAACTCTCCATTCTCAACGTTGAACCGTTGAATTTCCTCTTTCAAGCGTTTAATCTCCCCAATCTGTTCATCTGCTGTTACCTACACCGCAGAATGTTGATACCAAATACAAATCTAAGAAATCAATTTACATAATTTGGTCACCACTTGACCATTCTGGTTAAAATACAATCATATCAATATGATGGGTTAAAAAGGGCATTTAAAGTAAAAATTTTGATTATAACTAATTCCATTAGAGGCTATATTCTAGAGAGAGAGAAAAACAATTAGATTATCTTATACCTTGCGCTTTTGCCTATACTTGTAATCACTTTGTCTTTTGTTTTCTTTTCTTTGAGCTGGAGTGAGTTTAGATCGAGTCCCACCTTCTGATACTGTTTGATATGAAGCTTCGGATGTTTCTCCTTGATTGAATTGATGGTGTTGGTCTAGCAGAGACCGAACCGTTGGTCCATCGTCTATAGCAGAGAAGTCGATGTTGTCCTGTACTAACCCATTGTCTCTGCCAAGCAGCTCCAGCCATCCATCTACTACGCCCAAAGAGTCAGTCTGTTGTGGAAGTTGTGGTTCGCTGGGTATGTTTGAGCCAAAAAATGAAGTAGATCCATCTGATGAATAACCCTCCATGTTTACCCAGATGTAGAACCTTGATTTGAACGGCCAAAACAAAGTAACAATTCTTGAATTCAACCAGATTTCTGCAATAAAAAAGAAAAAAAACATATACAAGAGATGTAATAAGAGGTGGGCGGTAAGAGTTTGAAGTCTCTGATTGGATGGAGTTGGATTATTTATTTATTGACATATTTGCTTAAGGTGGTCTCGTAGCTGAAAAACTTCAATCGCTCGACAACTCTCGACCTGTAAGTCAACGAACAATCACGCCTGTCGAAATCGTCCGAATTTGTAAAAGCTTAAAATGTTTTATTTTGGGTAAACTTTCCTTACAGTCACCCAAATTTTAAGGTATTTTTGTATTGGTCACAAAAAAAAATATTATTATTTTAGTCACTAGATCAATTGCAATTTATAGTCATTCTACTATTAAAATACCTTTGATCACCAAATGAAATATTGGAATAATAACAAATTTAGTCTTCAGCATTCACCCATTTTGTTTATTTAGTTCTATTTGTTTTTTTAAATTCAACAAATTCAACCTTCAACATTTATACATGGTGTAAATTTGATTTTAATTCTAAAAGAAAAATTATAAATAAAAATTTTGAAATATATAAATAAAAATTTATCAAATTTTCAAAAATATTACAAAACATTCAAAAAAATTATAAAATTTACGGAAATTGATAAATTTTAATATATTATTTTAAAAAATATATAATGTAGAGATAATTAAAATATATATTGTTCATTTAGTCTTAATTCCTAATTCCTAAAAGATCAACCTTGAATGCTTTAAATTATTTATGGGTGTATGATTTTTGTCCATGTTTTATGAAAATAGGGTTAAGTATGCAAGTGTTTGTGTTATCGAAATGTATACTTTTAAAATGGCGACACATTACCATGGATGGCACACAAGAGGGCTGCTTTGGGCGGTACAAGGAGGGAAATTTAAGGGCTGAAGGAAAAAAGGGTTGGAAATAGCAGTACAAGTCAACATTTCAAAAGCATAAATAGACAATGTTAGAAGAATAGAGATTGTTAACATAAGATTTGCTAGTTTGTTATCATTCAGTTGATTAGTCTGGTATAGTTGGTTAGGAGCAGTTACTCATATTGAAGTATAAAAACATTGACAGTGTATTGATTAAAGTAGATAATAATACTAAGCAATTTCTCAGAAAAAATTCTCTCTCTAAAATCTATTCTTGTAATAGTGTGGTACCTAACATGGTATCAGTCGCCTAGTTCCTGGATTCATGGCTCATTCCACAGATTCTACTGCTGTTGATCCTACCAGTTCATCTTTTTCCAGTGCACGACTGGTTCAATCGTTTCCTCGTCATGATACAGTGAAACTAGATGAGGGAAACTTTGTTCAATGGCAGCATCATGTTCGACTCATTATAGAAGGATATGAGTTGCAAGGGTTTCTGGAGGGCACGTTACCTGCTCCGCCTAGATTTGTGTCGTCTTCTGATGGCAGTCTTACTCCGAATCCAGATGCATCTTTATTTACTCAACAAGATAAGTTGTTGAACTCTAGGCTCCTCTCTACGATTAGTACGTCTTTGTTATCCTATTTTATCACTGCTAAATCTACTTGCGATATCTGGAGCACTGCGAATCATCTTTTTGCAGCTTCCACTGGTGTGAAGGTGTCTCGTGTTCGCCATGACCTACTGATACGAGTCACAAAAGCCCAAATTCTTGAAGGCGAGGCCCAATAAGCAAATTCCCAGCCCAATCAAGAAATCCATCCATACTTAGTTGAAAATCAGGCCAAATTGTCAAAGTGGCCCAAGTTGTAAAGTTTTATTTTTATTTTTATTTATTTATTTACTTAGTTTAAATTTTTATGTCAATATTCAGTCCAAGAGTCCCAGATAAAATGACCTTTGACCGAATTTCCATATTAAAATAATTAGAAGTTTTTTTTATTTTAGTTTTCTAATTAGATTAGGACTAGTTATAAGGCCTATTTAAAGGCATGGCTGTCCACCTTGTTAAACACTCATCATTATTATTAAAATTTCAGATTTGTTAAGAGCAGAATTTTCTTTGAGTTTTCTCCAAGATTTCTCTCTTGAGTTTTCTTTAGAAGTTGTTTTAACAATCTTGTGATTGTGGGAGCCATCCTCAACCTTCTTCTTGCCATTGATATTCTTTGGAGGGGAGATTAGAGCCGTTTGAAGGGAGTTGTGAGATCTTTCGGGATTTCAAGGCTTCTTAGGACTTATCTTTTAATTTCTTACTGTCAATTCTTTCTTTATTTCTGCTTGTGCCGAATCTTTATCTAATTTATTTTCTGTTCTTATTGTGTTTTCAGCCTTTTTCTATCTTAAGGAATTAGCCCAAAAATCCCCAATTTCTAGGGTTCTTACCGATTCATCCATACTCTTTTTTGGGAGAAATTAGATTGCCGAAATTTGGGGAAAACTATCTGGGTGTTCAATTGGGCAGAATCGCAATCTCTTCTAGGGTTTCAAGATTCCTTATTAACACTTATTTCTATTCTCTATTTGATTCTTTACTGTTTTGGGGATTTTATTTCAGATCTGAAAATTCAAAAATCTAATCTTTTAATTTTCTGTTTCGTTTCAGATCTAATTGTTTAGGGTTTTCGTAGGAGTTTCTCGTGACTTGGCAACTCGATCTTGGTCCGCGCGCAACCCCGTATCATTTGGTATCAGATTTTGGGCGTTTTGGGTGTTCTTGGTTGATTTCTGAACTGATCTCTATTTTTTAAAGCATAAACAACAGTTTTACCCAGAAAAATTGTTCAAAAAAATTCATTTGAGTGGGTAAACGTTGTCCGATTGATCTGAAATTTTACATACATGTTTTTGGCACTGTGATTGAATATAAAAAATTTATTCCCACAAAAAAATCAGTCAAAAAGTCAAAAAAATAAAAAAAAAAGACGAAATTCAATAAAAATTTAAAAAAAAGATTCAGCGGGTTGAATTTGGTGCCCAAAATTTCCAGATCAAAAATTCAATATATAAGGACACTCCAGATTTAATTTCGTGATTTTTGGAGATCGGGAACACCTCGAACGAAGTTGTCAAGTTACTCCGCAGTTTTTCGGGTTTTCTGTTTTTAGCAAATTTTATTGATTCTTAGCTGTAGGTTTTCATTTGTTTACCTTTATTCTTCCTTTACGTTATCTAACACCTTCTTGGTTCTTGTGTTAGTAGGATTTAAACGTGTGCGCAACCCCGTATCACCTACATTCTATCAAGAAAGGTGATTTAACTGTAAAAGAATACATTGCCAAAATTTAAGATATTTGTGCGTTACTTGTGGCTTCTGGTTCTGCTGTTTCGGAGGCTGAAAAGGTGGAGGTTCTCCTAGCTGGCCTTTCCACTAACTTTGACGCGGTGTTCACGTTGGCCTCATTTTTGTCGGAGACATTGCCTTTCTAGAAATTAGTTGACATTCTATTGGAATTTGAAAATCGACAGACGAGAGCGGCGCATGATGTTCCGATGCTTGCTCACATGGTTGAAGCTCCTTTGGTTGCAGCGGTGGCTGACTCAAATTTGCGTGGTACGCGTTCCACGGCAGGGTCGCGCAGTGGTCGCGAGTTTCATCCTCGAACACAATGTCAAATTTGCGGCAGATACGGTCACTTGGCACAGTGATGTTTCTATCAATTCAATCACGACTATGGTGGTCTGAACGCTTCAACCACGGCGCGATTTTTCTCTGCTGGTGATGGCCAAGGGCTGCACGGTGACGTTTATGGCCGATCCGCTAGTTCTAGTGGCCCTGGGCTACGTATGGTGCCTGTTCCGGAGCACGATCTTGGAGGCGCCTCGTGGGGGAGATGGCCACAAGATTTTGGCTATCAGCAGCCGCAACTACTCATACCTTTACTTATCCTACACCTACTTGAGTTGGGCGTGATTTTGGTCTTGCTGATGGACCATATGGCATCTTTCATGGGTCTGCTGGTGGCCCAATTATTTCGCATGGTCTATATGACTGACCAATTGGGCGTAACCTAGGGCGCAATTTGGCCAGCGCCGAGTTGGGTTCTCTACTGGGGTACAGAGGCCGAATGATGAAGGCCAAAATCTTGCGCCAACTGGTCCTTCCTAATCTTGAGACTAATACCTCCAGCGAGCCCCATACCCGCTAGTCACAAGTGGGGATCCCTTGTAAGGCTCGTGATCTCTTTTGTGGATATAGCTTGTGACCCTATTCCTGGCTTATACGAGCTATCTTTGCGAGCACCCTAGCGGGGTCCCTCGCAAGCTCTCCATGCGAGTTATCTTTACAAACATCAGCATCCCAACGGGGTCCCCAGCGAACTATCTTTGCAGGGTCCCCAGAGAACTATCTTTACGGCGAACATTCTTCTTCTGGATCGGGTCTATCCTGGTCGAAGATCTGGAACCTATTGGGTTATTTGGGCTAGCGGTTACCAAATCCTAACAAGAATAAATAGTTTTATATGTTTAATTTGTCAAGTATGATTTAATTGATGTGATTTAATTTAAGTTCTAGGGTTGATTTGATGACATTTAGTCGCTAATTTTATTAATTAATTATAATTTTTTATCAAATCAACTCAAACTAAAATTAAACACTACAAAATTAATATTGTTATTTTCAGGTACCAAAATAAATAACTTTTATCAGTACCATATTAAACCAAAAAATTACACAAGTATCATATTTATAAAAAAAATGCCAAAACTAAGATATCAAATTTTGCATTTTATATTAATGATGGTTCAATTATAAATTTGAGTTTTGCATTAGATTGATCTAAAATTAGATGAGAATAATTTTGAGCTTCATAAATGATGTTGTTAAATGGTTGCAAATGAATCTAAATTTGTGGAAATCAATTGATCTGCTTTAATTGGAGAGTCTCTAAATGATGAATCAAGTCGAAACACCCCAAGTTTCATGTCCAACGAAAACTGGAGGTGGTAGTGGTAGACCTAAACTTCCACCTCCAAGACAGTGATTTCAAGTACAGGCAAAATCGCAATGTAAACAACTTTTCCATTTTCAATAGGTTTATATAATAATGTGTTTTGTCATTCAATATCATTATCCTTTCACAAATAGTCACAAATAATCAATATCTATTTTTTGTTTCATACAAGTATGATATTGACAAAAATAGATTAATATGTTTTAATCTTATTGATTTATCTAAGAATATACATAATATTTATGCAGCAGTAGTCACATAGAAATAAAAAAGATATATAATATATTCTTAAAAATATGCTTAAAAGATATACAGTAATATATAATATATCTCATAATAATACCCTAACAGATATTCATTAAAAATAACTTGAATTTGAATTACAATTGTATAAAAAAGAATAGGGTTAGATCGATCATATTTAGATCACATATCTTATTTGATGTTTTACATTTTTAAGTGCAAAAAACATAGTTTCCCATTGGCTCTATTTCCGGTTGTAAACAACATAATTAATGTCTACGGTGATGTTTCTACAACAGTAAGATGAACCCAAGGATAGTTAATGGATGAATCTGAGTATTGTTAAAACTGTCTGTTATGTTCTATGCTTCTATCAAAGAGATGAGTAATCTACGCCTGGAGCAAGTCATTGAGGGTCGGATATTGAAGTGGAGGGACGCAATCAAAGATGCTTTACGTATCAAATTTGTTGATACAAAAAATCAACAAAACTAGAAATGGAGGCCCTCAGATGAGAGAAAATGGTCTCCTCTTTAAAGAAAAAGATAGAGGTAGAAGAAGGAGCCCTCTTACTTTGGGGTTTAGGGTTTCCTTTTTATCATATCGGGTTAGACTCTGGATCAAGTCATTTTATTTTATTATAATTGTATAATAAATTCTCTCATCTTGTCGAAAAAAAGTTATAAAGTGATTCTTCTAAGAAAAACTTATATTTATAGCGTGTTTAATTTGGGGTGTATTATATAAGTTTTTAACTTGAAACTTTATTGAACAAATTTTGTTGTCTGATAGTGTGGAACAGGAGTCAAGAATTG
>NC_053441.1:56670430-56703948 GCF_007990345.1 Gossypium hirsutum | reverse complement strand
CAGATTTTGCAAAATATACTTGTTGCAATCGGTTTTAATCTCGTTTCCTACCTAAATCAATTTTTTTCCGAGGAAACAGATTAGTTAACGACTAAAGGCCCCTGGAGATTGGAAAAAAACCCTAAATTGCCAGCCAGCGGAAATTCACCCGGTGTCGTGGTATTGGTCTGGTACTCGTGGTCGAATGTTAACAGTTACCCTTTGTGGATATGTGTTTGGTTGTGCTTGGATGTTTGTTGGGGTAAAGCCTGGAAGATATGCAGTGCCTTCATTATCATTCCCAAAGTGGACCACTGGGTTTTTTCCTTTTCCTAACCTCATATCCAATAACTGGGTTAACTGGCTCATCAAATTTCTTTGGATTTCTAGCATCTGATCCTTCATATCTTGTTGAAATTTGGCCAATTGCTCTAGCATCTGTATTTGCATCAGCTCTAATCTCTCCAACCTTTGGTCCATTCCTTTAGTTTCTGTTCGGGTACCGCAAGAATGTTGGTTTTTTAGCTGAAATAAATTTACTCAATTAGGGTCTTTTAATGGTCCTTAATGCACGTGATGTTGTGTAATGCAAATGCATGAAGTGAAAGAAAAAAGAGACGTTGATTCTTGGTTCAATTCTATTTAAACAGCTTTACTAGAAAACAAATCTCTTTACATAAAGCAGATATATACGATTTTGCCCTTATAGCGGAGTCATTCGATCCTCTTCTTCATTCAAGCATTAAGATAAATCTCACGAACTCTTCAAAAGGGATGTCTCTTCTATCTCCTTTTTACTTGATCGGGTCGTGACTCATTGCTCCTTTATCGTTGATGCTCGTTGGCTTCCCTTTAAAAAAAGGTTCAGTGGCTCTCGAATAATCTTCGTCAGCTTGAGTCTTCGGGCAACGGAGCAATGGTTGTGTAGTCTTCCATTAAACTATTATCTTTCTCTTGTTGTGTTTTTTCGGAACATATTCGGGCAACCGTATTATTTTCCACTTTATCAAGAAACCCATTTCCTTATGACAAGCTCTCTATTTAACAACCGAACGTGAATCAACACCTCTTTTTATGATGAAATGCAATGCAATCATGATGTCATGCAATCAAAACAAAATAAACCCAAGTCAGTATCACACCAAAAAGATATAATCGAATACAAACATGAAATAGCAGGAGCATTTATTCAGGAATCCACTAGGGTTTGGTATAGCTCTACCTAGGGCAAGTTCCTAAAGCTCACTATATGAGGATTAGTTTCTAGAGTAAGGGTACCCGAACCAGCAGATTCCTCGATCCTCACCCATTATAGGCTCATGTGGATCGAGTTCAGTTCAGGGGATACATTTCCCTATGGCTGCACGGAGATGAAAATCTCACGAAGACATAGGTACGGATGTATCCCGGAAGCGGTCTACTACCCTGCACGGAGATGAAAACCTCACGAAGGACTAGTTTCTCGCTCCCACTTAAAGGGTAAAATGCAAAATGCAAATGAAAAACTACTAACATACCATGATGAAAAATCAATGAGTGCGAAGGGAACTCATGAATTTTTTTAAAAAACTTTTGATTTTCGACACAAAGACAAACATAATCAGTTTATGGCTCGACTCTCTAAAGTCCCCAGTGGAGTCGCCAAGCTGTCGACACCGCTTTTTTGAAAACAAAAATTTTGATTGTCGACTTTAAAAACAAAACAGGAGTCGCCACCGATCCTTTATAAAGGTGTAATCGGCCTACCTTAAAAAATAATTTTGGTTTGCGAAATTTGAGAAAACAGGTTCGGGAGTCAGTTACGCACGAGGAAGGATTAGCACCCTTGTAACGCCCAAAATTGGTACCAAATTGATTTTGTTAATGTCTTGGTGTCGAAAATTTGAAAAAATTTTAAAAGGAAACTCTTTATTTCATGAATGAATTAAAATAATAAGACATTCTTATTTCAAAGAAATAAAACACCACACCCAGTGAGTTAGGGCACAATGTTTTAAATCTTCAAAATACCCGAATATTGCCTTCTGCTTTTGAAAATTCTTATTTCGAGAAGAAAATGTCATGACCAGTAAGTTAGGACCCAACATTTTGAATTCCCGAGAATAAGCTTTTATTTAAAAATTGTGAATTTATTGCAAAACGAATACTAGGCTTTCTAAACTCATCGAAAAATAATCGCCATCCAGTAAGTTAGGACACGATCTTTCTCGAGAATCATGAATGCCAAATATTTGGGAATTTGTAAAAATATGATGATTTTAATGCTTCGATAAAACCAAAATATATTTCCCGAATGTATAATATGAAACACAACTTTAATTTCAAACATATATGAATAAATATTACAAATATATATACAAGTACAATTTACAAGTAAATTGCAAACAAAAAGAAAGAATGAAATTCATCTAACCAAAAACTAATAAAAAATGCATGTATATATGTATATGAAAATCATGAAAATAAAATAAAGATAAAAAATGTATATGTGTATATATTTACAAAATAAAAAATATATAAGTGTATGTATTGGCAAATTATGAAAATACGTATATGTACATTAAAATATTTACATATGTACAATATGTATAAAATAATAGAATATATATAGAACAGTAAAAAATGTTTTTTTTAAAATGTATATATACATACGAATTATAAAACATGGAAAATATATGAACATTATAAGATGTATATATATATGTAAATAAAACTATGAGAATAAAACAATAACGAAATATATCAAAAAAAATATATGTATATGCATTAAAACATTTAATATATAAAGTACATATTATATAGTATATATGCATGTGTATGTATATAGTAGTAATAATAATAATAATAATAATAATAATAATAAGATAAAATAAAAAATAATATAGCATGGTCATTATAAAAACACAAAAACGATGGATCAAATTGAGTTAAAAACGAGAAAATGGGGCGAATTTAGAATAAAATTTTTAAAAAAGGATCAATTTGAACGCGCGAGCAACAATGGGGGACTAAAAAGGAAATTATTCCTTCCTCCCAAAACGCTGCGCTGCTGGGGGCCGAATTGAAACGCGAATTAAATACGCGGCCTAATTTTTAAAATAAGTAGAAAAAACTTAATTGGAACGCATTGCAGAAAAAAAGGGGCCAATTACGCAATTAAACCTTTAAAGCCAAACGCGCGGATCCTCCCCTTCGGGTCGGGTCACCGCGCGGGTCAAGGCTTGGATAAAACGGCGCCGTTTTTAGGTTTCAATAAAACCCAACTTTTCCTTTTAAAAATTTCATAACCCATTTTAAAACAAAAAGAATGTTGCACCCCTGCTCCCTTTTTGTTCTCTGCTAGGGTTTTATACCCAAGCCGCCGCGCCGCCGTTCCACCGTGCGCCACAACTCCGATCGCGACGGAGGTGGCGCCGATCGACGCTTTCGGCCTGAGAGAGGTAAGCTTCCCTTCTTCTTTTCTTTGTTACCTCTTTAAAAAAACAAAAATGCAAAAGAAAAGGAAATAAAATAAAATAAAACTGTAAGAACCCGATTCACCTTAAGGAAAAAAATCTTTATATTTTCTGTTTTTCTTTTGATTTCTTTCTCTATTTCTCTGTTTTTTCGTATTTCTTTTACTCTGAATATCCCCCTTTACACTGACCTTTCACGGCTTTAAATAGCCGAAATAGAAAAGAGAGAAAAAAAACAAAAATCACAAAAGATCATTCTGTTTGGCATTGTCCCCGATTTTTGCTATTCTTCTGCCTTTTGTTGTGTTTGTACGCCTCTTTTCGCAGGTTTGATGGCTGTTGAGTGCGTGCGACGTGCGCGGAGCAGCAAGCGCGACGTGCGGGAGCGACTGGCGTGATGTGCGGCGCTTGCGGAGGGGAGGTTGCGGCTTGCGTCGACGGCAGAGAGATAGGTTTTTTGTTTTAGGCTGATAGGCTACAAGCTATTGGGTTTAGGGTTTGGGCCAGTGCTTGTTTGTTAGTTTGGCCTGGGTGTTATTGGTTGGTTTATTCCTTTAACGGACCGGGCACATTTGGGCTTATACAATCACATTTGGTTAGTATGTATTAATTAGGAATGTAATGATAATTTATGATTTTACCATTATTAAATAAAAGAAAAGCATATTTATTATGAATAAAAAGACTGGAAAGACAAAACAAAGTGAAAACAAATTGGGGCACAACTATACCCAAGTGGATAGACTTAATATTTATAATAAATTTTATTCTTCTCAAAATTTGATTGAATATTTAATAAAAATTTAATTGATTTTTAAATTTTTATTTATAATGTTAATTAAAAGTAAAATCATTTCAATTTTATCTTATATATATTTCACAATATAATAATGCACATATAAAATTTAAAAGTAAAACTTGTGTTTGAACAGTGGCGGAGCCACTAAGAGACTAAGGGGCCATGGCTTGTTAGTTCAAAACTCCGATAAGGAAAATCTCGAACCCACGATCGAAACTCGAACAGAAAAAGAAGAAATAGGACAGGCTCCAAGGCGTGTATCAAGTCACTATCTTTAAGGTTATATTCGCCCCCACCTACCTTCGGTGTGCAAATGAGTTCCAAGCAGATTAACCTCGAGGATACAATGAAGCCAATGACTATTTGCGTTTTTCACTGACGAGAATAGTCCACTATGCACTGAGCAATGTATAACAAAAACTCAACTTCTACAAAGGATTTCTGCAGTAATACTTTATAGAATAATCTAATAATATTAGAAAATGAAGGAAGGAAAGAAAGAATATTAGAATTTGTTGATATGATTTCCAAATGAAATCCCATTCCCATTTATAGGAATTTTCATGTCTCTTCATAGAGACATCTTTCAATAGGTGCCTTTATGAATAAATAAATAATAATAATTATTCATTTAATTTTTAACTATTCAAATAATATTTTTTGAATAGTTATAATTCTTTTTAAAAAACCAAATGATATAACTTTTGACCAATGACCAAAAGTTTTATCTTTTGATTAATTACAGCCATTCATTTATAGTTATTGGGATACTATAAATATTTGAAATTGTTCCAACAATTTCCCCCTATTTTCAAAATATTTAGATTTTGATATTCTTGGAAATCAATTTGCATAAATAAAGGTGTCTTACGATTGAACCTTCACTTAGTGAAAACATGTTAAAGTTAATCGAAATTGCATGGTAGACTAAGCTTTGAACCAACTATTCCATTTGATTAACTGAACACATCTCACACAATGATTTCAACATCGGTTAATGCATATTATCTAGGGACACTATTATGGCAATGTGTCTATGTCCTCTTTTCATGAGTGCTGTCAGAGCCAAGCCCTTAAGCTCCTAGAAGCGGCCACACTTCCACTCACATAGGTGGATCCCATCAAAAATGTTTCCGTAATTATAACACTCTAACATATTTATGTTATGGGTCCATTAAGAATACATTACTCATCCTTCCATTATCATTACGGGTACCTAGCACTTTAATCTTAGAATGGATTTATTTATAGTGCTAACAGTCACATACTAATGATGTACTTTGTCTCATTGAACTCAAGACTTGATGTTATACTAAGCGTTGAGTCGAGTTTCCATCATGGGTGACTCTAATTAATAGGCTTGAGTCCCATCCCTTTTGAGGTCCTTTTTACTGCATCTCTAGCAGGACTTTTTGTCAAAGGATCTGCCAAATTTTCACTTGACCTCACATAATTAATAGTGATCACTCCATCAGAGATTAATTGTCGGACATAACTATGTCTTAATCCAATGTGTCTAGACTTTCCATTATATACTTGACTATATGCCTTTGCTAGAGTAGCCTCACTATCACAACGGATAGAAATAGGTGAAATTGGCTTAGGCCACAAAGGTACATCATAAAGCAAATTTCTTAACCATTCTGCTTCTTTAGATGCAGCGGCTAATGCAATAAATTCTACTGCCATGGTGGAATCAGTAATACATGTTTGTTTCTTGGAACCCCAAGAAATGACTCCTCGACCAAGAATGAAGATCCATCCACTAGTAGATGCATGATCTTCCAAACTTGTAATCCAACTAGCATCCGAATACCCTTCTAAAACTGGAGGATATCCATTATAACACAATCCATAGTTAATAGTTTTCTTTAAGTACCTAAGTACTCTATTCAAAGCTTGCCAATGCAAATACTTGGATTACTTGTGTACCTACTCAATTTTCCAATAGCATATGCAATATCTGGTCTTGTACAAGTCATTATATACATAAGACAACTAATTAGACTTGCATATTTCAATTGATCAATTTTCCTACCAGCATTAGATACTAATTTTAATTGAGGATCCATGGGTGTAGATGCTGGTATA
The DNA here is from genome assembly GCF_007990345.1 of Gossypium hirsutum. Classification (NCBI taxonomy): domain Eukaryota; kingdom Viridiplantae; phylum Streptophyta; class Magnoliopsida; order Malvales; family Malvaceae; genus Gossypium; species Gossypium hirsutum. The sequence continues at coordinate 56,697,624 of NC_053441.1, read as the reverse complement.
CAGTTAAAAAGATCAAACTTTTTAAGCACATTTTCAATGTAATGTGATTGTGATAAAGCTATAATGTTTTCATCTTGGGTTATTTTAATCCCAAGAATAACATCTGTTACACCCATATCCTTCATAGCAAAGTTGTTTGACAAGAATTTCTTTGTGTTTTCTATTTGTTCCAAATTCGTGCCAAAAATGAGCATGTCATCTACATATAAGCAAATTATGACACATTTTCCATTTTCAAATTTGCTATATATGCACTTATCGGATTCATTTATTTTATAGCCATTAGCTAAAACAACCTTTTCAAACTTTTGGTGCCATTGTTTTGGTGCTTGTTTAAGCCCATATAAAGATTTAACAAGCTTACATACCTTATGCTCTTGTCCTGGAACAACAAATCCTTTCGGTTGCTCCATGTACACTTTCTCTTCCAATTCACCATTTAAAAATGCAGTTTTAACATCCATTTGGTTAACAACCAAATTATATATAGAGGTAAGTGATATTAAGAGTCTAATTGTAGCAATTATTGCTACTGGAGCATAGGTATCAAAGTAATCAATACCTTATCTTTGTGTAAAACTTTTTGCTACCAACCTTCTTTAAATTTATCAATGGTTCCATCGACCTTCATTTTCTTTTTGAAGATCCATTTACAACCTATTGGTTTGGAACCTGGTGGAAGATCAACTAAGATCCAAGTTTGATTTCTCATTATTGAATTCATCTCATCATTTATTTCTTCTTTCCAAAAAGCAGAGTCTTGAGATTTCACTGCCTCTTCAAATGTAATAGGACCAGATTCAGTATTATAACAATAAGGTACCTTATTGCATATACTTTCACCTTTTTCTTCTACAAGAAACATAATGAAATCTGGTCCAAAATCTTTGACCTTTTTAATCCTCTTAATTCTTCTTAATTCTTGACAAAATTCATCATTATTATCAATTTGTTTCAATGGAATCTCATTCTTATTTGAAGAATGAATCAATTGTTGTGGTTGTAACTGTCTTGATATAGAATTAAATCTATTTTCATCAAAAATAGCATCTCTTGATTCAATAACAATATTAATTGAAATTGAATCTTTTGGTTCAATTACCATGAACCTATATGCCTTGCTATTATGTGCATAACCTATAAATATGCATTCAATTCATCTTTCACCTAACTTTTTACGTTTAGGTGTTGGAACTTTTACAATAGCTCTACAACCCCAAACCTTTAAATAATTAAGGTTTGGTTTCCTTTTCTTCCATTGTTCATAGGGGGTTATTTAGTTTCCTTATTAGGAACTCTATTCAATATATGACAAGCTGTTAGAACAGCTTCTCCCCAAAAACCTTGTCCAAGACCTGAATATGATAACATTGAATTTACCATTTCAGTCAAGACTCTGTTTTTTCTTTCAGCTACACCATTTTGTTGTGGTGTGTAAGGGGCTGAAACTTGATGGACAATTCCAGTGAGTTCAAAATAACTTGGATTATAGTATTCTCTACATCTATCCGATCTTAAGCACTTGATAAATGATTCACACTGAAGTTCAACTTCAGATTTATAAACTTTAAATTTATCAAGCGCTTCATCTTTTGAATGCAATAAATATACATAACAATATCTAGAACAATCATCAATAAAAGTAACAAAATATTTCTTTCCACCTAATGTAGGAGTATTATGCAAGTCACATAAATCACTATGTATCAATCAAGCAATTTTGTTTTCCTTTTAATCTTAGGGAAAGGGTTTCTTGTAATTTTAGTCAACATACATGTATTGCATTTTTCAATATTATTATTAAAAACAGGAATTAAATCTAATTTATACATGTCATTTAATTTTCTATAATTCAAATGACCTAACATATAATGCCACAAACAAAAAGATTCAACCATATAAGTAGAAATAATATTTTTATTATTATTAATAATATTGAGTTTGAACATGCTCTCATACATATACCCTTTGCCCACAAACATTCCTCCATTAGACAAAATAAACTTATCTGCCTCGAAATAAGTTTGAAACCAAACTTATTCAACAGACTTCCAGACACTAAATTCTTCCTAACTTCTGGTACATAATATACATCATTTAAGGTTAAAACCTTTCCAGAAGTGAATTGTAGTTCAACAGACCCTTTGCCTTTAATTGCTACGGTGGAAGAATTTCCCATGTACAAGACATTGTCATTTTCACATTGTGTGAACTTTGTGAACATGCTTTTGTCTTTGCACACATGTTTGGTTGCTTAGGTATCAATCCACCATGTATTATCATCTTGTGCCATATTAGTTTCAAATATCATTGCAACAAAATTTTCGTTATTATTAGCCTTAGAAGATGATTTCTTCTTTAAAAATCGACATTCATTCTTGAAATGTCCCAGCTTTCCACAATGATAGCATGAGCCCTTTTGTTTCTTTTTGAATTTAGGTGCTCTATCAGTCTGATTGAACTTTCTTTTGAATGGTTTAGTAGTCTGTACTTCCTCCGTAACATGTACTTTGGCATTTTCAGAATTTAGGTTCTGATCTTGTTTTCGATACTCTTCTTCAATACAAAGATGATTTGCCAAAGCCTCAAGAGATATTTCCTCTTTTTTATGTTTTAGACTTCTTTTAAAGTCATTCCAAGATGGAGGAAGTTTGTCTATTATGGAGGATACATATTGCTTAAATTGATTCAGCATCTTTTCAATATCACGAAATTGTTCCATAACAGAATGACCATCAACCATTTGATAATTATTGAAATGACTGACAAGAAATTTCTTACTTATAACATCTTCAGTCATGTATCTTGCCTCCAATTTGCCCCATAATTCTTTAGCGGTGACTTCGTTTTGGTAGGTGTCGAACCAACCATCAGATAAACCATTCAATATGTGGCCCATGCACATGTAGTCAGCATTGGCCCATTTTTGTCTTTCTCGGGTTGCAGCAACAAATTCATTTTCATTCTCTTCAGGTCTTGGAGTATCCAAAACATAAGCAATCTTCAAAGTTGATAATAAGAAGTGCATCTTTTTCTCCCATTGTCGAAAATTGCCACCATCAAACGATCAAGTTTAACAAAGTTGGAAGCCAACTCCCTTAGTGTTCCACTTTCATGTGTTGTGGTAGTCATAATGAAATATAACCTTAAAATTGGTAGTTTAGAACTCCGGTAAGGAAAATCTCGAACACACGATCGAAACTCGAACAAAAAAAGAAGAAATAGGATAGGCTCCAAGGCGTGTATCAAGCCACTATCTTTAAGGTTATATTCGCCCCCATCTACCTTCGGTGTGCAAATGAGTTCCAAGCAAATTAACCTCGAGGATACAATGAAGCCAATGACTATTTGCGTTTTGCACTAACAAGAATAGTCCACTATGCACTGAGCAATGTATAACAAAAACTCAACTTCTACAAATGATTTCTGCAGTAATACTTTATAGAATAATCTAATAATATTAGAAAATGAAGAAAGGAAAGAAAGAATATTAGAATTTGTTGATATGATTTCCAAATGAAATCCCATTCCTATTTATAGGAATTTTTATGTCTCTTCATAGAGACATCTTTCAATAGGTGTCTTTATGAATAAATAAATAATAATAATTATTCATTTAATTTTGTAACTATTTAAATAATATTTTTTTGAATAGTTATAATTCTTTTTAAAAAATCATATGATATAACTTTTGACCAACGACCAAAAGTTTTATCTTCTGATTAATTACACTCATTCATTTATAATTATTGGGATACAATAACTATTTGAAAATGTTCCAACATGGCTCCCATTAGGTCCAAGATTTTTTAAGTTTTCCTTTTATATACATACTATAACCCTTCCTAATATCGAAGTAGACCCCTCTAATATTTTTATGGTATTAAAAATAGCATTAAAAAATTATTCTTAATAAAAATAAAGGAAAAATCTTTTTTGAAAAGTCAAATTTTGAGAGCAAGAATTGGAATATGAAAAGAGTCATCTCCACTCTTAGCACTCACGCTACTTTCCTCATCTCTTCTCCTTGTAGTTGTCGGATGCGTCATGAACCAACTAAAAATTTGACTAAGGTAAGTGCACCTAACAATTAATAGTATAGCTACGGTGAGCAAATATATCATTCCCAAGAAAACTAAAAATACTAGTAATTACTATATTTTTATTATTTAACCGAATAAATCGAGTGATTGATTAAAAACTAAAATTAACTAAATTAATTACTAACAAACATGACAAAGAACAAAATAGGAAAATAACTGATTAATAATCAAGAAGCGAAACAATACCCATGAAAGAATTCACCTAGATTTCATATGTCACTATCAATCTAAATTGCACAATTTCTTTACTTAGTATCTTGATCCGTAGAAATCTCTAAATTATGCAAGTATCTCTTTCAAGAGTAAGAGCAACTGACTCTAGGTTGATTAGTTGAAATTTCTTTCTAATTAAAACCTCTATTATTGCATTAACTTGTACTATGGATTCTCCTATTAGATTTGACTCTAATCATGTAGATTTATATCGTCCTATTTTTAGGATTGCATGCAACTCCACTCAATTATGCAAGTTTCACTCCTAAACAGGGTCTAATCATCCTCTGACTTAAGCACATCAAACATGGATTAATAGTCTAGAAATATTAAACTAAGAATTAAGTACATATAATTGAGAATAAGAAACTAAGTATTTAGTACGTAAAATAAAAATCAAACGACAGAATCCATCATAGGGTTCATCTCTCCTAGGTATTTAGAAAATTAGTTCATACTTGAAAATAAAACATCCAATATATAGAATAACTGAAAGAAATAAAGAAACTCATGATAGTCTCCTAAGAAATCAACTGGGAATCTTCAATCTTGATGGAAATATGCTTCATAATAGACTTCAATGGTGTTTTTCAAGTTGTTTTTTTTAATATTCTATGATTGTTCACTCTTATCTTTTTATTTTTGTCATATATACGTCTTAGGATGTTTGAAAAACCTAAAATTTACGTTTTTCTGCAGTCCAGAGTGTCAATCTGTGCATCAGACACGACCTACCACATGGTCGTGTGGTAGCCCGTGTGGAATGGGCAGCTCGTGTGGCTCTTATAGCTTGCTCCAATTTTCCAGTTTTCGCTGCTTTTGCTCCTAAACACTCTATCAAGCATAAAAACATGAATTAAAAGGATTAGGAGTATAAAATTCACAATTAATAACGAATAATAACCTAAAAATGCATTAAGAATAATGTTAAAATATGTTACTTTTAGCACTTATCATTGTCCCCACTTGCAAGTTGTTGAAATCATATATTTGGATATATAATATGGAAAAAAAAATTATCTAATTTTTTATAGTATAAGTAACATACACAATATATGTTATAGGAAAAAAAACAGTTTTATGTAGCACGTCTAATTTTAGATCGACCCTCCCAAGGTTAACATTTGGTTTCGTCACTATTTTTGAATAAAATAAAAAAATATATATTGTGTATATATAATACTTGTGAAAAATCCGTTGAAATAATATAGAAAAATCAAGTAGCAGCACAAAGGAAGAAGGCAATAACTTTTTTTAAATTTTTTATTAATAGATTAATACCCTAAACTAATATAAAATAAGGATAATTTTATCTTAATATATATTTTTTTTCTAACTTTACAACCTATTTGGGAAAGTAATTTTCCCACCTTTTATCATTGGAATCTTATTGCCATGTTTATGGAAAAATAACTCCAAAAGGAAAGTTAGATTCCAAGAAAAATAAATAAATTTGACATACCTAGCATTGAAATCACTTTCCAACTTATTAAATTCTTAAGAAAGTAACTAATTTTCATCATACCAAACGCTATCTAATATTCAAAAGAATCACATTCCTATGGTTTAAGTAAACTTCCTAAAGAAATTTACATTTCAAGGAAAGTTGATAGATTTTGATATATCGAGTGTAAGATTTATTTTCCCACTAATTAAATTGATTTGAATATGTTAGAAGTCCCTGTATTCTCGTGAAATTTAAAATTTAATTTTTATATTTTGAGTGATTGTATTTTAGAGATGAGTTTAGTGTTATTTGGTCAAGTGGAAAAATAATTCAATAATTCTTTAATAGAAAACAACATACAATTTAACTCTTAATTGAATATAAGTCTCTGACCGGACTTAATTGAATAGAAGCTCCCGATGGCTTAGGTTCCCTTCTTGCAATAATTCAGGCCGTCAGCTCCTTCAAGTAAGCATTGTTGTCTTAGGCACACCGAGGGTGTCCCCACTTGCAAGTTGGGAAAGTAATTTTCCAACTGTTAAGTATGACTCATATTTTTAGTCAAATTTGAAAAATAATCTTTTAGTTAAACTCTGTTTATTTATTTCAGTCAAACACTGATTAGTTTAGATTATTTTATTATTATTTGACATATGAATTTAGCCTATAAATAGACTTTTTTATAACCTTAGAAAAAACACCCATTAGATTAGAACTCATAACACATTTAGAGAATTTTGTGTTTATGTTTTGAGGGTTCTTTGTTTTTCGGGTTTCGGGGTTTAGTTTTATCTCCATCTTTTGTACTCTTCATTCTTTTGCCATTATAGTAAAATTATATTTGCCCGTGGTTTTTTATCCTCTTTGGAGGGGTTTTTCCACGTTAAATTTGTGTGTTCAATTTCTCAATTTATTCCGCTATTTTTGTTACTTGTTGCTTAATCGGGTCAATCCCTAACAAGTGGTATCGGAGCTAGTTCAATTTTCATAAATCTACCCATTCAAATATGGCAACAACAAGGTTTGAAATTGAGAAGTTCGATGGTGAGACAAATTTCAATCTGTGGCAAGTTCGGATGATGAAAATTCTAGTTCAATCCGGTTTGAAAAAAGTTGTTACTGGGAAAAAGCCTGAGAATCTAAATAAAACAGAATGGGAAGAGCTTGATGAAAAGGCCTTGTCTACAATCCAGTTGTGCCTCGCGAATACGGTATTACAAGAGGTATTGATGGAGAAGACCTCATCCACCTTGTGGAAAAGGTTAGAAACTCTTTATGCAACTAAGTCTTTGGCTAACTGTTTAGTGTTGAAACAACGTTTATTTACGTTTCGCATGAACGAAGGTGAGCTTCTTAGAGATCACATCAGTCAATTCAATACTCTTTTAAATGATTTAAAGAATGTTGAGGTTCATATTGATGATGAAGATCAAGCTATGCTATTATTGTGCTCTTTACCCCCTTCATACAAGTCTTTCAGGGAGACCCTGATTTATGGCAGAGACAAACTCTCGTTCCAAGATGGGAAGGGTCATTTGTTGAGTAGAGACAAACTCGACAATGAGGTTCATTTGGATAGCAAGGTAGATAGGCAAGCTTCCATTTTGATAGCATCAAAGAAATAAGACAGGAGGTGTCGCTACTGTAAAAAGTTAGGTCACGTCAAAGCAGATTGTTATAAACTTCGAAATAAAAGAGCTGCTGAGAGTAACGAGGAAGATGTAGCTGGTGCTAATTTGACCGATGAAAGCGGTGATGATTTCTTGTTAGTGTCAATGAGCGATAACTCCAAGCTCACGTCCGAGTTGATCCTAGATTCGGGATGTTCTTTCCACATGTGTCTTAATAGAGAATGGTTCTCTACATACAGTTCGGTTGAAGGTGGAGTTGTGCACATGGGAAACGATTCATCTAGTAAGGTAATTGGTATTGGTACTGTTAAAATTAGGATACACGATGGGACGATTAGGACATTCTCAGATGTCAGGTATGTACCTGATTTACGAAAGAATCTCATCTCCTTGAGTATTTTAGACTTGAAAGGATGCAGAATCAACATCAAGTCAAGTGGCATTAAAGTATCTCTTGGAGCTCTCGTTCTGTTAAAAGGTAAAAGAACTGGCAGTCTTTATATTCTGGAAGTAACTACAGTAACCAGTGAAATCGGACGTCCCTCGTCCGTTACAGAGTCGAAGTCAACTCGTTTGGAGCGGAGGCAACTTGGTCATAGGAGAGAAAAATGTATGACCGTTTCGTTGAAGAGAGGTTCTCTTTTGGATGCAGGGTTTGAAAAGTTAGGGCACTGTGTTCGTGAAAATCAGACCTGTTAGTTTTGATTTGGTAGTGTATAAGTCGAAGGCTAAAAGTCTTCCGGTTTCTAAGCACACATTTGACTCAGTTAATTCCCTGCATAGTTCAAGATAGGCTCGTGGCGGGCTTTAGCAAAGATGGTGTTGTGGAAATAGGAGTCAAGGTGGAGATTTGTTAAGTATGACTCCTATTTTTAATCTTTTAGTTAAACTCTGTTTATTTATTTCAGTCAAACACTGATTAGTTTAGATTATTTTATTATTATTTGACATATGAATTTAGCCTATAAATAGGCTCTTTTATAACCTTAGAAAAAACATCCATTAGATTAGAACTCATAACACATTTAGAGAATTTTGTGTTTATGTTTTGAGGGTTCTTTGTATTTTGGGTTTTCGGGGTTTAGTTTTATCTCCATCTTTTGTACTCTTCGTTCTTTTGCCATTATAGTAAAATTATCTTTGCCCGTGATTTTTTATCCTCTTTGGAGGGGTTTTTCCACGTTAAATTTGTGTGTTCAATTTCTCAATTTATTCCGCTATTTTTGTTACTTGTTGCTTAATCGGGTCAATCCCTAACACCAACCTTTTATCATTGGAATCTTAGTGCCATGTTCATGGAAAAATAACTCAGAAGGGAAAGTTAGATTCCAAGAAAAATAAATAAATTTAACATACCTAACATTGAAAGCACTTTCCAACTTATTAAATTCTCAAGAAAGAGACTAATTTTCATCATACCAAACGCTATCTAATATTCAAAAGAATCACATTCCAATAGTTCAAGTAAAGTAAGTTCTTAAAGAATGTTACATTTCAAGGAAAGTTGATAGATTTTGATATATCGAGTGCATGATTTATTTTCCCACCAATTAAATTGATTTGAGTATGTTAGAAGTCCCTGTATTCAACAGGCATGTAACTTTGCTTACTGTCTTCAACAGGCTTGAAACTATATAGGGCTCGTACCTTTTGATGAGCTCACACCACTTGCACTTTGGGCAACTTGCATACTTTCCTTGAAACTCCTCCCTCAACTTATCCAAGCTTGTTTGGGAGTCTCACAGGGTTGAGCTGTTGCTGTCTTCACTACAAGCAGTCTTAAATGACATGCTTTGGCAGCTTCTTTCTTTTTGATAAGCAGCGAAAGAAAAAAAATTATTACAAAAACATATCATTTGCTGAGCTACAAGTGATCTCAAAGAAAACAACCCTTCAAAGATAATAAAAGCTCCGATACCAATTGTTGGAGTTTTTGTAGAAGCAGAGGAAGGAACACATGACACAAGACAAGGCAACAAGATACAAGAAATATTTTTATTTGCTCACAAATGTGCAACAAGGGAGCTTACGACTTTTAGCTCATTTTTTGCTCACTCATTCAATAAGAAAAACAATACATTTATAGTCAAATACATCACCAAATACTACCTATTACCACTAAGTAGCCTAGTAATTTGATAAACATTGCTTGTACACATAAAAAAGCCACTTAAACTAGTCATTCAACGCCTAATGTATCAAGTTGTCATCAACTTGTTCATTTTCAACTAGTTTGATTACAATGAAACTAAAGAGAAAACCTTGCTGTTACAACAAGCATACGTGCTGCAGCATGTTTACAAGCTACATACACATCAACCAAAAATATCACAGCAGCATGGTTGGCCAATTTTCAACATCTTCTTTGAGTTTCAAAGTTTTAATAAGAAATCAATGGAGCAACTTTGATGACATCCTTCTAACTCATTCTTTATCTATTTTTCTCATTAAATTTTTGTGGTTCTTGAACATGTCGAAAAACGTTCTGATTACTAAACCTCCTTCTAAAAGAGACACCATTCTAGGTGTTTCTTTATTGCTAAAAGATTTCGTGGTCTTATAAGAATTAATATAGGGGCGAAGTTCGAAATTCTTTTTGAAGGAATCGGAATTAAACTATTGTAAAAATGTAATTTAATTATTTTAATATATTATATCTTTATAATTTTTAGAGAATTAAATTAAATTTTATAATTTTTAAAGGACTAAAGTGTAATTTTACTATTATTAATTGTTGATGATAACGCCATGATAAATAATTGTAGTGCATTTAGTATTGTTAATATGATGTATTTATGTTGTTAATTTCATGTGTTATCAGGGGCAAAGCAAAGGGGGCTGGCAGGGGCCCGCCCCCTAAAATGGAAAAATTTCTATTTAAGCCCTTTGAAATTTTTAAAATTTTAAATTTGTAAAGGTAAAATTGCACTTTGGCCCCTTAAAAATGATAAAATTTTAATTTAATCCTTTAAAAATTATAATAATAGAGGCTATTAAAATGGTGAAATTATATTTTTACTATCGTAAAAGTTACAATTTAATTTCAACCCCCTAAAATAATTTTTTGGCTTCGCCCCTATGTGTTATTATAATTAATTAGTTTCGAACCATACGTTTTATTGTTTATTGTATGTTACTTTTAAACACATATCTGCATTTTAAATTCATGGTTTCCACATGCATATGCTTGTGATTGGATTTCTTATATTAATGATGTATTTGATTGAGTTGGTGCTACAAGTTAATTCGATATCAACTAAATGATAAACAATTAAATATATTTTTTAATTTTAATATTGTACAAATTTCATGTGTAATTGTTATTAATTAGTTTCGAGTAATACATTTTATTATTTATTTTATGTTATTTTTAAACACACATTTATATTATATATTTGTGGTTTCCACACACATATGAGTGCGATAGAATCTCTAATGTAATATTACAATGTTCGATGTATTGGAAAAGTGATAGTAAATTTTGAAAGATAAAATACAAATTTAATTAATTTTAACATTTTCAATAATATTATTTATTAACATTTAAGTAATTTAATTTATTTCTTTAATAATATTAATTTATTTATTTTAAATAAAAATAAATTAATATATTTATCTCATTAATATATGATTAAATTGAAAATAAATTTTAAATAATTTATATCTATTAATTTAGAATATAATCTAAAATTTAAATTCAATAATATTTTAAAATTTTAAATTAAATAATTTTATGATTTTGTGGTGAAAAGATATTTGATAATAGTAATTAAAATAAATAAAAAAGAAAAAAAGGCAATTTTAATTTAGATAAATTTTAACTTTGGAAAGTTATGTTTCCATTAAGGTAGCACTTGGTGCTTTTCCTATGTTATGATTCTAATGACACGTGATTGCTGGAAAAGTTACTTTACAATGTTTAGTATACATTGAAAGGTATTAATTAAAATCCCGAAAAATTACATTATCACATTTGGTTTAGTATGTAATAATTAGGAATGCAATGATAATTTACGATTTTACCATTATTAAATAAATGAAAAGCATATTTATTACCATTATTAAATAAAAGAAAAGCATATTTATTATGAATAAAAAAGACTGGAAAGACCAAACAAAGTGAAAACAAATTGGGGCACAACTATACCCAAGTCGATATACTTAATATTTATAATAAATTTTATTCTTCACAAAATTTGATTGAATATTTAATAAAAAAATTAATTGATTTTTTAAAATTTTTATTTATGATGTTAATTAAATGTAAAATCATTTCAAATTTATCTTATATATATATTTCAAATATAATAATGCACATATAAAATTTAAAAGTAAAACTTGTTTTTGAACAGTGGCGGAGCCACTAAGAGACTAAGGGGGTCATGGCTCCCATTAGGTCTAAGATTTTTTATGTTTTCCTTTTATATACATACTATAGCCCTCCCTAATATAGAAGTAGACCCCTCTAATATTTTTATGGTATTAAAAATAACATTAAAAAATTTATTCTTAATAAAAATAAAGGAAAAATCTTTTTTGAAAAGTCAAATTTTGAGAGCAAAAATTGGAATATGAAAAGAGTCATCTCCACTATTAGCACTCACGCTACTTTCCTCATCTCTTCTCCTTGTAGTTGTCGGATGCGTCATGAACCAACTAAAAATTTGACTAAGGTAAGTGCACCTAACAATTAATAGTCTAGCTACGGTGAGCAAATATATCGTTCCCATGAAAACTAAAAATACTACTAAATGCTATATTTTTATTATTTAACCGAATAAATCGAATGATTGATTAAAAACTAAAATTAACTAAATTAATTACTAACAAACATGACGAAGAACAAAATAGGAAAATAACTGTTTAATAATCAAGAAGCAAAACAATACCCATGAAAGAATTCACCTAGATTTCATATGTCACTATCAATCTAAATTGCACAATTTCTTTACTTAGTATCTTGATCCGTAGAAATCTATAAATTATGCAAGTATCTCTTTCAAGAGTAAGAGTAACTGACTCTAGGTTGATTAATTGAAATTTCTTTCTAATTAAAACCCCTATTATTGCATTAACTTGTACTATGGATTCTCCTATTAGATTTGACTCTAATCCTATAGATTTATATCGTCCTATTTTTAGGATTGCATGCAACTCCACTCAATTATGCAAGTCCTACTCCTAAACAGGGTCTAATCATCCTCTGACTTAAGCACATCAAACATGGATTAATAGTCTAGAAATATTAAACTAAGAATTAAGTACATATAATTGAGAATAAGAAACTAAGTATTTAGTACGTAAAATAAAAATCAAACGACAGAATCCATTATAGGGTTCATCTCTCTTAGGTATTTAGAAAATTAGTTCATACTTGAAAATAAAACATCCAATATATAGAATAACTGGAAGAAATAAAGAAACTCATGATAGTCTCCTAAGAAATCAACTAGGAATCTTCAATCTTGATGGAAATATGCTTCAGAATAGACTTCAATGGTGTTTTTTAAGTTGTTTTTTTGAATATTCTATGATGGTTCACCCTTATCTTTTTATTTTTATCATATATACGTCTTAGGATGTTTGAAAAACCTAAAAATTGTGTTTTTTTGCAGTCCAGAGTGTCAATCCGTGCACCAGACACGACCTACCACATGGTCGTGTGGTAGCCCGTGTGGAATGGGTCAGCCCGTGTGGCTCCTATAGCTTGCTCCAATTTTCCAGTTTTCTCTGCTTTTGCTCCTAAACACTCTATTAAACATAAAAAAATGAATTAAAAGGATTAGGAGTATAAAATTCACAATTAATAACGAATAATCACCCAAAAATGCATTAAGAATAATGTTAAAATATGTTACTTTTAGCACTTATCATTGTCCCCACTTGCAAGTTGTTGAAATCATATATTTTGATATATAATGTGGAACAAAATTTTTATCTAATTTTTTATAGTATAATTAACATACACAATATATGTTATAGGAAAAACAAAAAAATAGTTTTATGTAGCACGTCTAATTTTAGGTCGACCTTCCCAAGGTTAACATTTTGGTTCCGTCACTGTTTTTGAATAAATTAAAAAAAATATATATTGTGTATATATAATACTTGTGAAAAATCCGTTGAAATAATATAGAAAATCAAGTAGCAGCACAAAGGAAGAGGGCAATAACTTTTTTTTTATGTTTATTAATAGATTAATACCCCAAACCAATATAAAATAAGGAGAATTTTATCTTAATATATATTTTTTCTAACTTTTCAACCTAATTGGGAAAGTAATTTTCCCACCTTTTATCATTGGAATCTTATTGCCGTGTTCATGAAAAAATAACTCTGAAGGGAAAGTTAGATTTCAAGAAAAATAAATAAATTTGACATACTTAACATTGAAATCACTTTCCAACTTATTAAATTCTCAAGAAAGTGACTAATTTTCATCATACCAAACGCTATCTAATATTCAGAAGAATCACATTCCTATAGTTTAAGTAAACTTCCTAAAGAAAGTTACATTTCAAGGAAAGTTGATATATTTTGATATATCGAGAAGATTTATTTTCCCACCAATTAAATTGATTTGAATATGTTAGAAGTCCCTGTATTATAGTGAAATTTAAAATTTAATTTTTATATTTTGAGTGATTGTATTTTAGAGATGAGTTTAGTGTTATTTGGTCAAGTGGAAAAATAATTCAATAATTCATTAATAAAAACAACTTAAAATTTAACTCTTAATTGAATATAGGTCTCCGACCGGACTTAATTGAATAAAAGCTCCTGATGGCTTAGGTTCCCTTCTTGCAATAATTCGGGCCATCAGCTCCTTCAAGGAAGCATTGTTATCTTAGGCACACCGAGGGTGTCAGCGGGTAGATTATCCGGCTGGCGCCGATCATTATATCTATGAAAGGTGAACCGAGTAGAGTCCTCTGGGTGGAGCGAATCGTTTCTTCTGGGGCTGAGCGGAGCTCTTCAACCAATTGCTCGTTTTGAGCATTTTTCTAGTCAAGCAGGCGTTGGCACTCTTGTTGTTCCTGGAAACGGTGCTGTTGCTCAGAGAGTTGCTCCTCCATGCGCCTCATTTTCTCTTCCATCTCAGTGACTTTGATGCTAAGAGCCAGAGGGCTGCTGATGAGAAGCTTGGTCCAAAGGAGTAGCTATAGTAGTGGCTTTGAGAGGGTGTAGCCAGCAAGTAAGAGAAGAAGGCATGCTGCAGGTACCATGCAAGGAACTCCCTAAGGTCAGAGGGAGATGCACCAGAGGCTGGCTGGAACTGGGAGGAGACAGGCTGAGCAGAATCGTGGGCTGATGGCAGTGGGAAGTGATGCAAGTAGCTAAGAAAGTGATGGAAGAGGCTGAGAGAGTGATGGGATAGACTGGAAGAATAGTGTAGGAGTGATGGGATAAGTAACATATTAAGTAATATACATACAATTTTTTTTATTTTTATATAAATTTAATACTTACGTTATATTATATTTTATATATAATTATGTTCACGTTCCATGCGTTTAAAACTGGTATAAAAAATGCATAAAAACTGGGGACTTTTTTAAGTTTCTACACGTATAAAAAATGTAAATTCTCTTCGGATAGGAATGGCTTTAATCTATGGAAAGGATTAAGTTTAGTATGAAATATTGTTATTATTTTTAGTGGTTTCTCCTTATTTTTAGATAATTAGTTGTGGTGTATTACTTGAAATAGTTAAAAAAAGAGAATGATGAGGACGAGTCTCCCTCTCCCTCAACCAATCAAACCCTTAAAAATAGATTACTTGAATCCCAAAATAACTCAACCCCCTCTCTATAAATCTACCAATTGTTACCAGCTTTTGTACTCAGGAAAGAGCAGTAAACAAATAAAAGTGAGAACGAAAGAAATGGCAAATATTCCCATAATCGCTCTTTTCTGCTTCACCATTTTTGTTTCGTCCTCACTCAATTTCGTCTATGGGGCTGAAAATATGAGCTACGTCGTCGTAGGCCATGTTTACTGTGACACTTGCCGTGTTGAGTTTGAGACCAAACTCAGCGAACCCATCGCTGGTATATAATCAAATTACTACTCATTCACTCGTTCTTTTTTCTGTATTTTAAATATACGAACACAAAATGAAAATAATTTATACGTTCAAGTTGGGTTGACAAATTAATGTTTTTGATATTTCAGGAGCAGTAGTGAAACTGGAATGCAGGAATCGTACAGACAATCACCTTACCTTCCAGAGCCAAGAAATAGTGACTGACGAACGTGGAGACTATCACATTGTAGTGGAAGGCGATTATGAGGAATCAGACTGCGACGTCGCCTTGGTGAGGAGTCCCAACCCGGATTGCAATGATCCCTCCGAAATGTGGAGGATATCCAGGGTGGTTCTCACCACACTTGACGGCGTCAGCGGTGAACTTCGGTTTGCCAACAATCTTGGGTTTAAGAGGAAGGTTGCTCTTCCTCAGTGTACTCAAGTTCTTCAAGAGATAGGCTATTATGAGCTTAGCCAAGAAGCTGGAGACATTGCCCCTTGGTCAGAACTATAATATGTATTTTCACTTCAACTTTTTCTAAAAGCTCGGCATTAGCCTATAATAAAAATTGAATCATTATTATTCTACTATATGTTTATCATTTTAATTTCCTTGCCATTGAGTCAAAGTGTTAAATAAAACAACGTAAAACATAAACAACAATAACAATAACGTTAAATCCAGCTTTTGGCGCACTGGCCATCGACTCATAGGAATTTAAAGAGAACTTTAAGCAGAAAAAAACAAACAAGAAAGCAGCAGTCGAGGAAATCATGGCTTTACCCCTGGTTGGCTTTTGTCTCTTGCATGATTTCATGCGTTGTAGCAATAGTTTCTCATTCCTATTACAAAGGTGATCAATACTACTCCCCAGCTGATGCACTGGATCAAAGACGTCCTCTAATAAGATGAAGTATAGGTAAAGTCTTATCAGTTGTTCCAAAGAATGTGCTGCATCAACCTTCAGTGTTTGAGATGTTAAAGTCCCATGCATCAAGCTTCAGTGTTTGTTGTGATTTGGTCAGCTTCATCGGCTGAGGCTTCTTTTGAATGGGGTTTTGCGTTGGGAATGAAAGGCAAAAACATCTGCCACTGAAACACAACTTTATTTCGGAGGTGTTTGGAATACCTCCGGGGGAGTGTTCTAAAGGCATTGCCCAATTATTTTTTTTAACTGGAGTGAAATAATTACTACTACAACCTTTTATTTATTTATTTATCATTTATTTGTTATTATTGTTAAATTGATTTTTTTAGTTTAAATATAATCTTAATATGTATTATCATTTAATATATATCTAATATAATTTTTAATAAATTGTTTCTAATATTTAATCTTAATTATAACATAATTTTAATGTATATTATTATTTAAAATGAATGAAATTTTAATAAATTTTAAAAATAGAATTGACCCAATATAATTTTAATTATAATTTTTATTTAATTTAAAAATAAATTTTAATGACTTATTATATATCACTTTATTTAATTTAAGATATCACTTCACTATATTAAATGCAATGACTTTGCAAGTCACAAAGTCATTTTTCATTATATATCACTTCACTTCAGCTTCGTTTATTTGTTGAAATATGTTTTAGTTACAATATCTTTAACAATATCGATAATACTTTAGTTACAAAAACTATCATATAATAAAAATATATTGGTTACAAAATCAAATTTGTAACCTTGTAAATTTATATGCTAAAACTTTTACATAATAGTATTATAATAGTTGTTAAACAGTGGCGAATCTAGGAGTGGCTGGCATAGGCCCGGCCCCTCTAAAATGGAAAATTGTTATTTAGGTTCTCTAATTTTTTTAAAAATTTTAAATTAGTAAAGGTAAAATTTCACTTTGGCACCCCTAAAATTATAAAAATTCGATTTAATCCTTTAAAAATTCTAAAGATATAGACTATAAAAAATTAAAATTTCATTTGGCTCCCCCTAAAAAATTGTTCTGACTTCACCTCTGTTGTCAAATACGAATTCAAGAGTATAAGGTTTCCAAGTTGCTTAGATTCATATACAGACTGAAGCAAGTTTCCCGTTAATGGAACTAATAAAAATGTGTAACTAATAAAAATGTGGTCCTTCTAATTCTATATGTTGATAATATGTTACTCATTATGAATGATGTAAGAAAATTATCATCGACTAAACTAGGGTTAACATAATAGTTTGACCTAAAGAACATAGGTGAAGCCAATTAAGTTCTAGGCATTCGATCCATAGCGATTGAAAGAGCAAAATGATAACTTTATCACAAGATTCATACATAAATAAATTCACATTCGTAATATATATAAGAGAGAGAAAACTAGAGTAGTGTAAAATGTTGGAAAATTAGGTTTGGAAAACACATTGAAAAAAATAGGTTTAAGGAAAAACTATATTGTTTCCAAAACAAGAACTTGGGCGTGTTATCTAAATTCATAAACACTTAATCAAAACTCGTACAATTTGATCCGTCTAGGATAAATGCTTCGACCGAGTAGTCTTCTCCGCTATCCTTAAGCTCACGTCTGCTGAGTGTGGACTCGCTTCGAATTGAAAAAATTCTTCACAAAATTACCAGTGAGGAAACTTCATAATTTCTTTAAACTCTAAGGGTCAAATTGTAAATATAAAAATATCTTTAGAAATTTTTTTTTGAATAATTTCTTCAGAGAATTTTCTCTATATGAATTTTTTTGAATTCAAGTGTATGAAAATAATAATCCAGACTCTCTTTATATAGAGAGAGTTCAATTTTCTCAAAAATTACTAAGACTTTTCAAATTAATTTTTCAAGAAAATTCTTTAATTAAATTCTTTAGTTGAACAATTCTCACGACCGCCTAATTCAATTACATATCGAATAAACCGACTCAATTAAATTATTTCTAAAGTCATAGAATTTTCTTCTGATTCAATTACACATCGAATAAAATTCTTTTCTTCCAATTAATGTTTTAAATAATATACCATAGCATGTATATATGTTTGAATTTGTGGTTTTATGAATGTTTTGTGTATCGTATGTAAAAAGATGTTTTTACCATTGAATGTTTTTTTCATGATTTTGCTAGAAGAGCATGATTTTAAGGCTTGATTGTTTAATTTCATATATTTTTTAATGATTAAGCGTGTACCCATATGATGTGAATGGCGGCTTATGGTGTGTTTTGGTGGTTAGTAAGGAGAGTCACGTAAGTGCCTAATGTGACGTTTCGAATTTGAGTTGGACCCTCCCAACCGGGTTTGGGGTGCCGCATAATGCAATAACTATCAGCCCATCAAAAGCCCAAAAAACTGAAGACTAGCTAGCGTAATAACAATGGAAACCCAGTCAAGCCCAACCCTACAACACAAAGACTTAGGCACCAAAACTTCCATCCATAACCACCAGGCACTGCACAGAGTTGTACTTAGAAAGAAAGGAGCACCACATCTCGCCCAAAAGTTGACCCACCCCATGTTGCATAAACAATCGAAACATGACAACCAACAACATCCAAAAACAGAGATTCACTCACATTCAACAAAGTCAAAGCATGAATAGAGACCAAAGCCATAGAGCAACCTTCAGCCATCGATGAACAAACCAATGCATTGATCCCCAAGCACCCACTTCCCGGTAGCCAGTCATGCAATCTAGAAAGACAACCAAAATAAAAGCAGTCTACAACTACTGAAAAAATAAGGATTAAAAGAGAGAGAGAGAATGGGAAAAGATAGGAAAACTATTTGACTTAAGGTCTTTAAAACTGGACGGGTAATATTATGCCAAAGAACTATTGATAATTTGACTTTAAATTGTTAATATTTTATAAACATTATATATGAAATACCATTTAACCTATATATCATGTAATCATCGAATTTTCTTGATAGAAGAATCCATATCAGAACATGAAGTATTAGCTCAGTTTAAAGAAGAGAAACATTTTGGAAAAAGTTGTAGAACCACATCCTCCTGCATTGGAAATAATGCCCTTGTTAATTGAACTAAGACTCAATTCACATGGGTGATGATGTTTCTAATTTTAAGTATTTGCATGATTCTGAATGTACTGCAAAACTAATTCAATTGCAAAAGTCATATGAAGATTCAGTTCATCTCAATACTCTTAATGTGATTTTTGATTGGCTTACTAACATTTTTTATTGAATGAATTATAGGTGTCAAAAGCTAAGAGGTAAGAAAAAATCGAGAGAATTGATATCTTAATGTAGTAATAAAAGGCGAGTGAAGCTGATTGGAACCATCACTGAGTACTTTTTAGATGGTGTTACCAATCTTCCTATAGATCTAAATTAATGTTGTTAGATTTTACATTAATTGCATTTCATATAGATTGTATATTTAAGTTGCATTACAAGTTTACGTTTCTTAAATTTTTTTTGTTTCAAGTCATTTTCTTTCTTTTTATTTGTGTAGGACCGAGTAGCAGGAGTCAAATAAGCATCCAACGAAAGCTCCAAGGCTAACATAGACAAGATGGAGATCGGAAAGGCTAAAAACCCATGAGTCTCCAAAACCACGTCAGGGTACACCCATAGCCAAGTACCGCAACGTCCAGGCTTTCTGTTTTTCATGACATAACTCCCTGATTTCTCTGGATTATTTTACGCCTAAGCCATCCAAAACTCAAGTTAAAAGGCTATTCTTTTTTAACTTACAATGATTATATTATATTAATTTACCCTAGACCTATCCTATTAAGATTATATAATTTTACTCAACTTACCATTCTCTAATCCTCTGTTGGGGTTATCAGGACATAGAACAAGGAAGCAAGATGCATGAAATATTTTTACTTGCTCACAATCTTACAGCAAGGGAGATTATGGTTGATAGCTCATTTTGCTCATTCACTCAACTAGAAAAACAATACATTTATAATCAAAATACATCACCAAATATTCAACTAATCCCACTAATTAGCATTGGGACTATTAAAACATTGCTTGTACACATGAATAAGCTGAATTATCAGCTCAATCATCACCTAAACCCATCAAAACATCTACAACTAAGTTCATTTTCAACCAACTAAATTACATTGCAACTAAAAGAAAAAATATGTTACTGCAACATGCAAAATTGCTGCAGCATGCATACAAGCTACATACACTCAACAAAATCATCATAACAACATACACTTTAACAAAAACATAATATCAACATGGTTGGCCATTTTCAACACTCCTCTTTGGCCTCCATGCTGCAAATACCAATCATTCATCAAGTTTTTTGAACTTGGCTGTCCTTAGATGCTTTGTTTCAAGTTAACTTAGCTCAAGCAATTCATTTTCAACCTTGGCTTCATTCCCAACCAAATCTAACTTACACACTTGACTATCCCAGTCTTTTGTGCCAAAGATTTGTTCATCAAATGGAGTCTTCTCCTCCTTCACAGCCTTGGTTGGCAACTTGCCTTCAAACACATCTTGCCTTATTTCTTTGCTCATTGTAGTCCTGTTTCTTCTTGCACATACTCCCTCATGCTGTGGAGTGTTTTCATGCACATACTCTATGTAACAGCCCGGTTTAGACCCTAGACAGAATAGTGGTTTCAGAAGCACAAATCCAAGATTGTAAAATTATTTTAATATTATTTTTGGCATTTACAGCATATTATTTGATATGTGTGAAAATTTCGTGAAGTAATTTTATCGTTTGAATGTCTAAATTGATAAAAGGACTTAATCGTGTAAAATGTAAAAGTGACATGCTATTTGTTAAAGTGCTATATTGTTATGGATTTTATAATGTGGGGTCCTTAAAGTGAAATTTGGCCATTTAATATTACCATGGACGGTAGTGGACAACCATTATATGGTTTTCATATTATTATTTTAAGGTTAATATGGTAAATGTATAATAAAATGTAATTAAATAAAACAAAACTTAAAATGGCCATTATTATCATCTTTTTGGCCGATTTCTAAGTAGAAAAGAAGCCATGGATGAAGCCTTTAAGTTCGGCACCTAGGGAGCTTGATTCGGGTATGTGTTTTGCTCGGTTTTTGATAATTTTTATGTTTTTGAGATTATTGCTTTGTTTACGAGTTAGCTCATGCTTTAATTTTTGAATTTGATGATGAATTTGTTGTTTGATGATGAAAAATAAATCTTTTTTTTATAGATTATTATGTTTAATTAAGTGATTTTGATAAAAATGTGTATTAAGGATTAAATTATGAAATTTGTAAATTGAGGGGTCAAATTGTGAAATGAATTGAATAAGTGGGCTGCTAAAGACCAAAGGTAAATTCGGCCTAACATGGGTTTGTTGAAATTTTGAGTAATTTGTGTTATTTTGAAATATGGACTAAATTGTGAAAATGTGAAATGTTAGGGGCTAAAATGAAAAATGCCCAAATTATGTATTTTTGGATGAAATTGAATGAATATTTTATTAAACAAGCTAAATTTGTATTGAATTAGATCAAGAAAAGAGAAAAGAGGAAATCAGATTTGGATGGGGAAAAGTCAAAAATTGTACGAGGTAAGTTCATAAGTAAATAAATGCTATTAAATTCAAAAATATGTGTGATATATGTGCTGAATTGAATTATAATAAGTATATGTGTACATGCCAAATTGAATTGAGCATTGGAGAACTAGTTACGAGCTTGAATCAATCGAATTATGATGTCTAAAATCCCCGTACGAACCATAAGAATAGTATAGGATACATATGTCATGACATAGGATTCCGATATGAGTTATCTGTAAGACCACGTCTGGACATTGGCGTCAATTTGAGATTTATGTGTAAGACCATGTCTGGAACATCGGTATCATACACGATTTCGTGTAAAACCTTGTCTGGGATAGTGGCATTGATATTTGATTACATGTAAGACCACAGCCGGGACATTGACATTGTACGAGCTTCCGAGCTATCCGAGTATCCTTATTGATTCCAAACGGTTCAATAGACAATATCGAGAAATAAATGATTATGTGAAAGTACATCTGATTCAGGTACGTACGATGTGTATATGATATTCAAAAATGAAAGGTGAGCATATTTCCAATGGTGATATGTGAAATACATGACATTGAAATTAAATGTATGTATACAAATGAATGTTATGATACATATGCTCATGTATGAAAAGTGAAAGTAAGTAAAGTACTTAATATGATCATATAAATTTACGAGTATGATGAATGTACATGTGGTTGAGATTTGTTAATTTCGGCCTATTTAAATTAAATTATCGATATAATTAAAATAATTTATTTGCTTATGGCTTACTAAGCTTTCGAAGCTTACTCCATGCGTTTTTCCTATGTTTATAGATTTTTAGAGTCTTGCTCGGGTTGGAAGTTGTAGGAGACCTCATCACACTATCCTATTATCGCTTCGGTAAATAAAAACTTTGAGTTTTTGGTTATGTGGCATGTATAGGCTAGTTTTGATATATTTGGTTTGAAATTTGTTTGTGTATAGCCATGCGGAAATGGCTTGATCATGATGCTAATGTTGGTTATATGATTCGACAATGAGGAATGGTAGTAAGATGTATATTTGGTTTATTAGTTAACTCATTTTGGAAGCATGAAAAAGTGGTATAAAATGCTTATTATATATACTTTAATTTAGTATATCACTTCACTATATTAAATGCAATGACTTTGCAAGTCACAAAGTCATTTTTCATTATATATCACTTCACTTCAGCTTCGTTTATTTGTTGAAATATGTTTTAGTTACAATATCTTTAACAATATCGATAATACTTTAGTTACAAAAACTATCATATAATAAAAATATATTGGTTACAAAATCAAATTTGTAACCTTGTAAATTTATATGCTAAAACTTTTACATAATAGTATTATAATAGTTGTTAAACAGTGGCGAATCTAGGAGTGGCTGGCATAGGCCCGGCCCCTCTAAAATGGAAAATTGTTATTTAGGTTCTCTAATTTTTTTAAAAATTTTAAATTAGTAAAGGTAAAATTTCACTTTGGCACCCCTAAAATTATAAAAATTCGATTTAATCCTTTAAAAATTCTAAAGATATAGACTATAAAAAATTAAAATTTCATTTGGCTCCCCCTAAAAAATTGTTCTGACTTCGCCTCTGTTGTCAAATACGAATTCAAGAGTATAAGGTTTCCAAGTTGCTTAGATTCATATACAGACTGAAGCAAGTTTCCCGTTAATGGAACCAATGATTTGATCAAACAACTAAAACTTTTAGATTTGATCAAAATGTTGATGAATCTTGTGCTTATAAATGTATAACTAATAAAAATGTGGTCCTTCTAATTCTATATGTTGATAATATGTTACTCATTGAGAATGATGTAAGAAAATTATCATCGGCTAAACTATGGTTAACATAATAGTTTGACCTAAAGAACACAGGTGAAGCCAATTAAGTTTTAGGCATTCGATCCATAGCGATTGAAAGAGCAAAATGATAACTTTATCACAAGATTCATACATAAATAAATTCACTTTCGTAATATATATAAGAGAGAGAAAACTAGAGTAGTGTAAAATGTTGGGAAATTAGGTTTGGAAAACACACTGAAAAAAATAGGTTTAAGGAAAAACTATTTTTTTTCCAAAACAAGAACTTGGGCGTGTTGTCTAAATTCATAAACACTTAATCAAAACTCGTACCATTTGATCCGTCTAGGATAAATGCTTCGACCGAGTAGTCTTTTCCGCTATCCTTAAGCTCACGTCTGCTGAGTGTGGACTCGCTTCGAATTGAAAAAATTCTTCACAAAATTACCAGTTAGGAAACTTCGTAATTTCTTTAAACTCTAGGGGTCAAATTGTAAATATAAAAATATCTTTAGAAATTTATTTTGAATAATTTCTTCAGAGAATTTTCTCTATACGTCTTTTTTGAATTCAAGTGTATGAGAATAATGATCTAGACTCTCTTTATATAGAGAGAGTTCAATTTTCTCAAAAATTACTAAGACTTTTCAAATTAATTTTTCAAGAAAATTCTTTAATTAAATTCTTTAGTTGAACAATTCTCACGACCACCTAATTCATTTACACATCGAATAAACCAACTCAATTAAATTATTTCCAAAGTCATAAAATTTTCTTCTGATTCAATTACACATCGAATAAAATTCTTTTCTTCCAATTAATGTTTTAAATAATATACCATAGCATGTATGTATGTAAAAAGATGTTTTTACCGTTGAATGTTTTTTTGATGATTTTGCTAGAAGAGCTTGATTGTTTAATTTCATATATTTGTTAATGATTAAGCGTGTACCCATATGGTGTGAATGGTAGCTTATGTGGTGTGTTTTGGTGGTTAGTAAGGAGAGTCACGTAAGTGACTAATATGACGTTCCAGATTTGGGTTGGCCCTCCCGACCGGGTTTGGGTGCCACATAATGCAATAACTATCAGCCCATCAAAAGCCCAAAAAACTAAAGACTAGCTGGCGTAATAACAATGGAAACCCAGTCAAGCCCAACCGTACCAATCTTCCTATAGCTCTAAATTAATATTGTTAGATTTTAAATTAATTGCATTTCATATAGATTGTATATTTAAGTTGCATTACAAGTTTACGTTTCTTGCATGTTTTTGTTTCAAGTCATTTTATTTCTTTTTATTTGTGTAGGACCGAGTAGCAGGAGTCAAATAACCATCCAACGAAAGCTCCAAGGCTAACATAGATAAGATGGAGATTGGAAAGGCCAAAAACCCATGAGTCTCTAAAACCACGTCAGGGTACCCCATAGCCAAGTACCGCAACGTCCAGGCTGTCAGCTTTTCATGACATAACTCCTGATTTCTCTAGATTATTTTATGCATAAGCCATCCAAAACTCAAGTTAAAAGGCTATTCTTTTTTAACTTACAATGATTATATTATATTAATTTACCCTAGACCTATCCTATTAAGATTATATAATTTTACTCAACTTACCATTCTTTATTCTTCTGTTGGGGTTATCAGGACATAGAACAAGGAAGCAAGATGCTTGAAATATTTTTACTTGCTCACAATCTTGCAGCAAGGGAGATTATGGCTGATAGCTCATTTTGCTCATTCACTTAATTAGAAAAAAAATACATTTATAATTAAAATACATCACCAAATATTCAACTAATCCCACTAATCAGCAGTGGGACTTTTAAAACATTGCTTGTACACATGAATAAGCTGAATTATCAGCTCAATCATCACCTAAACCCATCAAAACATCAACAACTAAGTTCATTTTCAACCAACTGAATTACATTGCAACTAAAATAGAAAATACGCTGCTGCAACATGCACAATTGCTACAGCATGCATACAAGCTATATGCACTCAACAAAATCATCATAACAACATACACTTTAACAAAAACATAACAGCAACATGGTTGGCCATTTTCAACACTCCTCTTTGGCCTCCATGCTGCAAATTCCAATCATTCATCAAGTTTTTTGAACTTGGCAGTCCTTAGATGCTTTGTTTCAAGTTGACTCTGCTCAAGCAATTCATTTTCAACCTTGGCTTCATCCTCAACCAAATCTAACTTACACACTTGACTATCCTAGTCTTTTGTGCCAAAGATTTGTTCATCAAATGGAGTTTTCTCCTCATTCACAGCCTTGGTTGGCAACTTGCCTTCAAACACATCTTGCCTTATTTCTTTGTTCATTGCAGTCCTGTTTCTTCTTAAACATACTCCCTCCTACTGTGGAGTGTTTTCATGCACATACTCCGTCAACTCCTCCTTCAGCTTATCCCAAGCTTGTTTGGGAGTCTCATAGGGGTGAGTTGTTGGTGTCTTTCTTGCAAGCAGCCCTCAAATATGACAAGCTTTAACAGCTTCTTGTGTTTCTTAACAAGCAGCAGTAGCAAAAAGCAAGCCCTAAAAGACTTGGGCTCATGATACCATTTGTTGGTTTATCAGGACATAGAACAAGGAAGCAATATGCATGAAATATTTTTACTTGCTCATAATCTTGCAATAAAGGAGATTATGGCTGATAGCTCATTTTTCTTATTCATTCAACTAGAAAAAACAATGCATTTATAATCAAAATACATCACCAAATATTCAGCTAATTCCACTAATCAACATTGAGACTATTGAAACTTGTTTGTACACATGAATAAGCTGAATTATCAACTCAATCATCACCTAAACCCAATAAAACATCAACAAATAAGTTCATTTTCAACCAAACCAAATTACATTGCAACTAAAACATAAAATATGTTGCTGCAACATGCACGATTGTCTAACATGCATAGAAGCTGTATGCACTCAACAAAATCATCATAGCAACATGCACTTTAACAAAAACATAACAGCAGCATGGTTGGCCATTTTCAACAATTTTTTGGAGTTTTTGTAGGAGCAGAGGAAGAAACACAGGACACAAGACAAGGTAGCAAGATACAAGAAATATTTTTACTTGCTCACAAATGTGCAACAAGGGAGCTTATGGCTTTTAGCTCATTTTTACTCACTCATTCAATAAGAAAACAATACATTTATAGTCAAATACATCACCAGTTACTACCTACTACCACTAAGTAGCCTAGTAACTTGATAAACATTGCTTGTACACATAAACAAGCGATCTAAACTAGTCTTCAACACCTAACGTATCAAGTTGTCATCAACTTGTTCATTTTCAACTAGTTTGATTACAAGAGAAAACCTTATACACAAGCTAGTGCAAAGTAAATTGCATGCACACAAAAATATCACAACGCATGTTCAATTTCGCATCTTAGACTCCACCCAACAATACAAATCGTTTACA